>NW_015151393.1:287504-303731 GCF_000732505.1 Cyprinodon variegatus | reverse complement strand
CCGAAGGTTCCTAATGGAAACATGAAAGCAAGTTTTTAGGCAGATTACCTTACTGCAAAATATGAACTACAAATTTGTGAAAAAAAAAATGCAATGAAGTAGCAACCAGCACTGGTTGAACTCACTCTCCAACAAGACTGGAAGGACATGGTGATAGGGTAGAGAAAATGGATGACTAGGTGGAAAATATTCAAAAGTTTAAGTTCTACCCTCTGACAGTCTTCTGCAAAGCTGACTTCTACAACTTCTGGAAGAATGATCATCCACAAATAGATGGACAGGAAAGTATTTAGGGTTCATAAAGCAATAAATCACCCATTTTGACATAAGGTGTCCTTCATATCTCTCTGACATTTCTAAGTGAAATGCCAGAGCCAGCAAACTGCTTGTTTCTGTAGCAAAATGCTACACATTTTTACTACGCGTCTGTGGGGAGTACCAAGATGGCAACAGGTGACTTCAATTGTTTTCGGGCTATCAGCAATCCAGTGAATAAATAGAGATAAGTGTTCAGCTGAGACGCGCTGAAGGTAGGGGAGAGGCTACGACTAACTTTAGAGGCTAACTGTGGAGGATCAAAGCAGACATGCAGTAGATCGGATAAATACAGCGGGAAGACAGAAGATGAAGGCGACAGGTAGGATGGAGGTAGGATGACCAAACAGTCCTTCAATAATTGATATTAAGCTTTTTACAAAGAGAGAGATTTTACCTTATGCCTGTGTGAACATAGCTGAAGGTCAGCCCTCAAAGGGAGCACAGAGCTCTGGTCCTTTCCCAATTCATCCCAAAGCAACACCCTTTCAGGGTGCAACCTGCACAATCTGTCTACTGCAGTAAGCGTGCACACACCAACCTGAGTCTTCCTACTTCCAACATAAACACAGATTGTTCTTATAATAAAGCAAGAGCTTTAGGCATGGATTGTCCATCTAGCTGACTTGCAAGTTGCCAGGTTAACAAAGGATGTCCAGAGAAATACAAAAATTTAACTTTTAAAATAAAATAACCATCAGCAGCTAAAATAAAATGTTTTTTTTTAAATAAATTAAATAATTAGATAACTTATTTTTATTTATTTATTGTTTTATTACCAAACTTTATATGTGTACAATAATGCTGAACCTGACCGATGGACAGGGAAGAAAGAAGAGCAAAGAAAAATAACCTGAAAAGGAGAAAGCGAAAAAGAAAGACAGGAAAACCATACCCCCACCTGCTATGTCCGTACAAAAGAAACAGTTTCTTTTATGCAGACATAGCAGCTATATAAAAAAGCCATCTTAAACTTTTTAAGCTCTTTTTCAACATTATTTTCCCTATCTTCCTTTATGATTAAAAAAAAACTTGTCTCTGCTCCCTCCTTAACTAAAACAGTGGTCAATTGATGGTATGTTCTCATCTCCTAATTTTTATGTTTAATCATACAATGTCAATGTACATGAGAAAAGTATTGGAAAATGTATGGAATTGATGTTGTGATTGGTGATACTGATTTTGGTGATTGTTAATCAGTGACTGGCCCCCAATTCCTGATCGGTACGTCTCTATTCTTATTACCGTTACTTTTTCTGTTTTGTGTTTTATGTTTTATAGATCCACAATTCCAGAGAGGCCAGGGAACGCAAAGGAAAGTCACAGCAGGTAAGAACACCTGCATGTCTAAAATGAGACTTGTTGTCTAAAAAGCAGAAACAGATGGGCTACACCGCACCACAGCCTTTCAGTCGACAAAAATGAGCCAAAGGCTAACCTCAGTGGACATGCTGAGGTTTTGGACGTGAGAGGAAATTAGCACGAAAATGCCTACATACCGGTACTTTAACTGTGTGTGTGTGTGGGTGTGTGTGTGTGTGTTTTGTGGCAAGTTTTAATAATACTCTCTGCAGTTGGTTTGACTTCTTTTTTTTTCTGAGACCACTGAGCAGGTTAGAGGAGTCAAAACATCCTTCCCACCTTCAAACTCAGCCCACTTAAATGAAGTTCTGTTTCAAATCGTATCACTTTTGATACGATTACTGCTGATCAGTTTCTGCTTCTGTTAGGTTTCACAGACAAACTGTGTCAATTATTGGGTTTTTTCTTTCTTAGAGCCTCACACCCAGAAGCCACTGTGAGATTTCCCATCAGCGCTCTAGTCGTTCTTGAAAACTTTTTGTCGCAAGGCACGTGGCTAATATTTTTCTTGTCTCTTTTCTTCTTTCAGACTGTCGAAGAGGGCATATATACGGTGAGTTTCAAAATTGGTTAACACTATGTTGTGTTAAATTTACCTTCTACAGTTTTTTAATGTATATTTATATACATTTTCTCATCTTCTCTCTCTCCTACAGGTTCTGACTCCTCATGCACGAGACAGATACGTAACCATCAGCATTAGGAAGTGATCCCATTTGGTTGCGATGTTCTGTCTTTTCTTTTAATGTAAGCATAACACATCATACTCAGCTTTTTTTTTACACCAGTGTCCAGTTCCCCATTTTGCTTTTGTTGAATTGAGTACAAACTGAGGAGGAAGAGACAGAAAAGAGAAGTGAAGCCCAGCATGGGCAGCTCTCAGAAAGGCTCTTTATCAGTGCTGTATGAGAAACTCTTCCTGTTCTGATGCGCATAAACACACTTTTATCTTGATAACTTCTCTCATGCAGATAAATTTTAATGTTTGTGTATAAAGAAGCTGCAAAAACATCTTATTGCATTAGGAGATTATACATTTTAGATATTTTTTGAGCTAAACATGCTATCTAACACCTGATGAAAAGCTTCATTCTTATATTTTTATATAACTTTGACAGGCTTTGTTCCCTTTTTGTTCTAACTTTTGCTCTCATGGTTTTAATTTTTGCACAAGATAATTTAGGAGTGAGATGGCCCATAGGAAAGGCTATTGGAGGAGAAAAATCTAACATCCTTCAGCATCACCATTATTGAGCAGTATTTCCCTAACACCACTGGAATGCAGTGATCGCATCTCCTTCTCCTGTCTAAAGTTGTTACTTATATGTGATATATTTGTTTTGTATGCATATTTAAATTAAACAATTTTAGAAATATGGCCTTCACTTAAGGCGGCTCTATCTCATTCTTTTTCCCAAATCAAAAATATTTCATCTTCAAATCTTAACTGAAAGTTTCTCAATATACTGGTGGTGGCCTAGTTTGGGGAGTGGCAGCCAAATGGTTAATGCATAGGGTAATCCTTTGGTTGTGAGTTGGAAACCAACGGCCACAGACTGCCACTCTGGATCTCTGAGCAAGACCCTTAACACCCGATTGCTCTCCTGGAGCTGCACAGTGGCAGCCCACTGCTCCCCAAAGGGGATGGGTTAAATGCAGAGAGTAAAATCCTCCATTGTGAGATCAATAAAGTTCAATTTAATTTTTAATTTCCTGCTAGGGAATTTTTACAATAACAAAAAAGTGGATGTCAATTTAAATTCGGTTGTTTGAATTAAAAACATATAAAAAGGACTGTAATGAAGAGGTCTTCATTACTGGGACTATTTTTTATGAAAATAGCTTTTTATGGAAATAGCTTGTAGCACTTTAAAGGGGCCTTTGCACTTTAATAAAAATGAGCTTGCTTAGTACTAGGACACTTTATTTAGCACTGCACTTTAAGCATAGATTTGCACATAAACAGTTTGCACAAAAGGTTTTTAAAATATTTTTTATTTTAATAGTTAGCATGTAGCCTTTTGTTCCAGGCTCTCCAAAGCTACTCACCATTAACAATTGGGGTGGTTTTTCTGTGGAAAAGAGAATTGATGTTTAGAGCAAGCAAGGGTTACTGTTTAGAAACTTCAGCAAATGTTAGCGTAAAGTCTGTTAGAAGTGAGTGCAAAAGAAGTGTAGTGGTGCTGAGAAAGTGACATAACTGTCTTTTCTGCGTCCTCTCCAGGGTTTTTGACAATGGGGGTCCAGACACCATTTATAGGTTGTGGGAGAGACCATGGAAAATATAGGGGGAGTTGTGCACATAGTTTGTGGGATTTCTATAGTGTTTGGGTGTAAGTTAAATCATAAAATGTTTATATAAAAAAATAACCTTAAGTGTGTGTGTGTAGATATTTGATTTAAATGTGTGTTTTTACATGGAAGTGAGGAGTTTAATTTCTTGTAAATGGTTTAGTCCATCAGCTGTGTCTATTTAAGCCAGAGATTGTGTGTTTGATGGAGACGGAATGCTGTGATGCTAAATAAACCTGCTGATACTTCAACTTCACTGGGCCTGACAAGTTCATTTTCTCACTGAAAATCCAGCCGAGAGGTCGCCTGCTTACAAGGACAATTTAAAATATGAGCAAAAGAAAAAGATGACAAATAAAATGATTTTGCTGTAGTTGATGCATTTCATCAGTAACTGGAAGGACAACATTAGAAATTCTGAGTAAGAAAAATCTAACTCCTCCGGAGTTAGAAAAATCTAATTAAAATTCAAAATTTTCATGCCTTTAAAACCCATTATGGCTGCTGCGTGTATTAAAAGTTATGATACTTTTATTAAAAATGATTTATGTAAAGTTTGTATTAATCAACTACTCATGGTACAGCCCCTCTTGGGGGAGCATTAGACAACAGTATGAATGACAAGAAATACACCATTACTGACTATTACTAACTAGTTGGCCTGATTCTTTTCAAAACTCCTTTGTTTTTTAATCTGGTGTGTTTCACTTGTAAACGAAGGTTAAAGGTTTTTTCCACAGAGAGAAACACGCTGATAAGTGTTTAGTATTCAACCTGAAAAGATGTATGAGAATCTCTCATGGCGAAGATAACAAAGCTTATTGATCAAACAAAAGCTAAACAATGTTTAATGTTCTTGGAACTTTCAAGATTTGGAAAGCCCACCTTTTAAAAACACCTGTCTTATCATGCTCAAAGGTTACCTGTGGAGTACCACAGGGATCAGTGCAAGGACCCATTCTCTTTCCTTTATACATGCTCCCAATCGGTAGAATTATTAGACAGCATGGGATTAATTTCCACTGTTATGCTGATGATACCCAGCTATATCTGTCTATAAATCCAGATGAAGCTAACCCATTACATAAATTACAGGCATGTCTTGAAGACATAAAAACCTGGAGGACTCTTAACTTTCTCCTTCTGAACGCAGACAAAACAGAAGTTATAGTCTTTGGACCAGAGTCTCTGAAAAATAAGCAGATTAACCAGTCACTTCATTTGAATGGGATTAAACTGATTTCACATAACAAAGTCTTGGTGTTTTTGATCAGGACCTGTCATTTAAATCCCATATCAAAGAGGTTTCTAGAAGAAATTGATTTGATAAGATTAATTCTAGTTATCACATCAACAACAGTAGCTCATAACCAGGTCAGGCAGGAGCAAACGTAAATTGTATTTACTTTGTAACAGAGTTAACCTTATTGTATAGATTAAGGAATTTTATTATATCAAATGTGAAACATGAATATAGCTGTAAACAGGTTGATCAAGTTGTAAATAATGCAAATGAAAAAAAAACTAAAGAACAAAACAAAAGAAGGAAAATGGAATTAGTAAATGTTTTTGATGCTTAGTCATATAAGGAACAACCAGTAACATCAAAAACAGCCTCATCAATACATTTTTCTTTCACTTTATACTGTTAAGGAATTTTCTTAGAAAAAATGACTTAAAATACAGATATATGTTTTCAAATCTATATTTTCATCAAGAGTAACACATAGACCATTTATTACTCATGTCCACCAAATCACAAGACAATCAGCACTGATCAACTTATTGGTGGGAATCTCTCTACTGCTGGATGATTTATAATTGCTTTTTAACAAAAATAATTTACATTCAAGCATGTTTTTATGCTTCTTAAATCCTTGAAACCATCTGACCAATGTGACAGATTTTTTACCAGAGTAAAACACATTGTACCTCAGGGGCACAATGACTGATCCCTGGGGTACTCCATAGGTAACATTGTTAATCTCTACTAACTGCTGTCTGTTCTCTAAATATCTCAAAACTCATTCATGTGCTAGTGATTTAATGCATTTAATAACATATTTTCCTACATTTTTTATAGATCATAAAATAGATGTACAACTTAATATCTCTTTCCTTTTCCAGCAGATTCTTCAAACTTGAAGAATTTCACCAAACTTAAACTGATTACCATAATTTTGTGTTTATAAACACAAAATCATAAATAAAAAATCAGGAAACAAGTCTTTTTTCTAGAAAAAAGTAACATTTTTTTATAAAGTGGAATAATTTTGGCTACTTTTATATTTTCAGGAAATATTCCAGTAAAGAACACTGAATAGCAAGGTTTCTCTCTGGTTCTTTAACATACTAACATAGGTTCAGGTAATGATTCCCCTGAGAGACTCAACACAGCTTCTTCGTGATCATGTGGATCTGCTGCCACACGGTGCTGAGTAAGCACACTGACAGAACCGCCTATGTCAAAACACTACACTGCTGTTAGAAAAGTATGTTTCTGCACATGTTTATTTTCTTGTCTATTTTTTAATGTTTGTTGTTTCCACAATACACAGTAGAATTTTATTGTTGTGATCAATTCAACAAGTTTTTAATTCCAAAGAGAAATTGGGCTTTGTGTTCTGTGGAGTAGCGGTGCGGCAGGGGTCATTTTCATGGGGCACAGAATGAAAGAATAAAAAATACAAAAAACCCCTAAACAAAAAAATAAAACAAAATAAAACTATAGAGCAATCTTTAGTTAGACATTAAGCCCCCCACATTAACAGATAAAAACTGTGAAAGTTAAAGCTGAAAGCTTACTGTAACTTTCAAAAAACGTAAAAGTAAATTTTAACGGTGGAATATTAAGTGGATCCAAATAACTTCTCAGTTTGGGCCTCTTCTATCAGCGCGTTCATCTTTACTCCCTAAAAACTGTCTGTCTGAGCTTCTGAGGAAAAGAATCAGATCTAAACTTTTTTTAAATGAACTGAATTGAATTGTCCACATTGAAGCTGCTGTCTTTTCTCCCTGTACGCTGATTATTTATACCCATGAGTGAGTAGGTAAATACGCCAAAGAATATTACCCTACTTATGCAGAAACTGAATAGAAGATCACATTTCTTCAGCACTGAACCATTAGTGTGAGAATAAAGGAGCCTAATGAAGTCAGATTAGTTTATATCTTTTGCCCAGATTATATCCCATTGTGACCTTTATGTTTAGGATTATATCTCTTATACTTAAGGGGTCATTAGTTTCCTTCAGAGGGAGGAGGTAACTGCAGTTTCGTTCTCAGCCTTGTTCTTATGATCTTCACTCTGTGTCATTGGGACGTGGTTTAAACAGGTTTTCTCGGGCATGCTCATTCACTTGCCTCTCCTCTGTGAAAGTAAAGAAAGGAAATTGATTGTCATAAGTTTGAGGTTTTTGACTGTGTGAGAAGCAGAGAGAGGGCGGGAGTGAGAGGCAGAACACAAACAGGTGTATGATTGGTGTACAAACAGGTGTACCGATGGCTTTTCTTCACTCCTGGGTAGAATCTCTCTGCTAGCAGATTGACATATTCTTCTCTCAGGACGGCTCTTTGGACAGGAACAAGATTTTTCACAGAACAAAGACATTCTTGAGGATGATCACACAGCATGAGGCATAAAGGCACCTCATGCTCTCCAATTTAGGATCCTTTTACCTGGACTGATGAGCCTCACAGCCGTGCTGAAAGTTTCCCAAGTTTTGCACAGTTAGGAGGAACTCCAGAGGAGGATGACTTCTCTGCGCTACAGTCTCCTGCTGGGTCTCCTTGTGCTCCAGATCTTTGGTAAGATGAAGCTTTTCAATACTTGGATGTGACGTTATGAGGGGGATCTATATAAATCTGTTCTGACAGTGACGTTTTACCTTAGATCATAACTTTCTTTTAAAAGACCAATTAACGTTTGATAGCATGCACAAATTGAAACATAAAAGGAAGAAGCCAGTCTAAACTGAAAAGTATTGGCTTAGAACCATACAGCTCTGTACACTTAGAGAAAACAATTCACTTTGCTGCTGATGCTGCTGCCTTTATAAGCAGCGCCCAACATCATTACTACCCCAACACCAGCAGAAACATGATGCCAAAAAAACAAGACTTTAACTTTCCTGGGTCCCAACATCAGAATACTGGTTTTACTTACTGGTTGTCCAGCCTCCTTCCAAAACTTAGACAAACTTTATTGTCATTTTGTATAGACAGTGTGTATTCAAAATTAAATTTTGGTGCAAACAGATTTACAACAGTGAATAAGCAGCTTACAAGAGTGAAATGAACAGTAGGAGAAAAGAAAAACCAGTTTAAAGTTATTGTGCAAAAGGTACTGATATGGAAAGGTTTAGTGCAAATAATTAAATATGGAGCAAAAAGTAGTAGAAATTTGAGTTGTGTTCTATTAAAAGGGATTATGAGCCATGTTGGTAGTGCAAATATGATGAGAGGAACAGCCCAGGGTGGGGGGATGTGAGGGGTCACTGATGATGTTCTAAGCCTAAACCTATCCACAAGTTTGGAGAATAAGGATGTGAGCTTTCTCATAGAGCTGCTTTGGGTGTTATCATCCCAATAAATGGCTGCTATTAGCGGATATCAGTCCAATAGCATGGTTTCAGATTGTGCCTGAACAGAATTTTAATAGCTGCATTGATCCATATGTCTCACTTATTAAACAAGCCAAAAACAACAAATTTCATCTTTTCAATTTATTACTTTTTTTTAAAAACCCATTAAATCTGAGTTTTTAAAGTAAAACTTCAAAACTTTTTTTTTTTTTTTTGTAAGTAGGTACATTGTAAATAAAGTACATAAAAAGTATGAAGTGGGTAAATAAAACTTAGGGTTTAGGACATGGCCTAAAGCGGCTGATCAGTGGTATACTGCATATTATGGGCTATAAAAAACGTACTAGAAGGTAGAAGAGGAACTGTCTAAAGCCATTCTAGAGGGACGAATACATTGTTCAGCCCTGGTAGCTTGTTTACTATAGCATATAAAAAACAATGTGGCTTTGTATCTAAATAACCTCACAAATAAAGAAACTGTTAAAACACACACAAAATAAAAAAGAAACGGTACAATTGTCGGTATTGTGTAAATCTACATGCTAAAATGTACTACTTCTGTTGAGAGTGGGCTGTTTTCAAGTTATGCAATAATAGTCTATGTGTGATCATACAGATGTATGTGAAGAACAGGATTATATCATCTGGCAGCTGGAAGGGGAGCAGGTTAGCACTCTAAAAGCCGGATTGGCCTTTAGTTTGGCTAGAATTCTCTGTCAATATGCATGCTCAGACTGACATTAATGTCTATACAAAGGCTTTGTCTAAAAGATAAGAAAATAAGCCAATTTGGTCCAAAAAAAGGGTAATCTTAGATTAACAGAAAGAATACACCTGGAAAGCAAAGGATGCCTGCACTGATAAGCTCTGCTGATTGTTTTGTATATCGGGAAAGGAGGAGGTCAGACACACAGTGAGTGTTTTTACCAAGAGTCAAGCAGCCTTAGCTCATGTATGGGGTTGCCTCTTTTGAAAGGATTTGGTTTCCCTCCAGTTGTACGTCAAAACTATTCTTTAAAAGAAGGGAGGAATCAACCAGTCCTTCAGGAGTTTATCTTTCACCAAACTTGCTAAATGTGGAGATAACTCAATCTGATGGAATGATACTGTATAACTAAAACTGGTGATAACATGCTCAAATGTCAAAAGTCAGTTATTTGAATAATAAGCCGAGCATTTCTTTGGCCTACTATATGCATTTATTCTGAGATTAAATTACCCATAGCTGGACATGCAGGACTGGAGCATGTAACGACATTGTTTTCACAGAATTTTTATTTAGTACTCTAAGGATAAAGAAGACTGAATCTAAATTATTGCAAAACATTCAAGACATTATGTTGTAAAAAGAAAATATTATATATGCTTTTCCTTCAACTTCATAATTATTCGAGTGTTAGGAGTGTTATGAACAAACTCAAAAAGAGCTGAAAGTCTTGCTGCAATAGGTTACCTGCAAATACTTATTATTTCATCAATCTTTATGTTTCAGTGACGGCAAAACATGGAGAGTCTGATGATGATCCATCCAAGCTTTCCTTACAGTCTTTGGAGGAGAAGGAAACAGTCTTGCCCTGCCGCTATGACCAGAGCGGAGTCATAATAGTTGAGGTTACCTGGTACAAGATAAAGTCTGATGGGACCAAGGAGCTAATTATCACTTCACACCGCACCGACGGCCAGACAGGTGGGTTATTTTACCTAAATCTTTTTCACCTTTTTTGTTGACAAACAGTTTCAAAAATCTACTTTTAAATATTTATCATTTCTTTCCCTACATTATTTCTATAGCTTTCCATAGTCTTGCAATCTTACTTTCATGTATAGTTTTAACATCTTTGTTCAAATAAGGTGGAGGAACCCCCCCCACCCCCCGAAAATATTTAATGTATCAAAACTTTTGGTCTATAAAATAAATACTGGGACAAATACATTTAAGTAGGGATGTTCACAATTTGCCATAAATCTCATGTTGTCTCTGTGAGAATGTTAATTGTTTAAAATAAGCAAACAAATTACGCATAAAGTTTTTAATTAGTTAAAAAAGCCAGAATCCTTGTAGGTAAAGTGTGAATTCTAGACTGAGAACTTGATAAGGGTTTTTAAATAAATCCATTTAGTTTGCACAATTCCTTTGGTCTGGATTAAAAAAAATCACAGTAAGTAATTATTCAGCAGTAAAAACCATAATTGGTTATTCTTTCTTAAAGAACACATGCTATATTTAGTGGAATGTATTAAAAGGAAAATGGTCGTACCTATATAACACCTTTTTTTTTAAGTCAAGAGACTTTTTTAAGTCAAGCGCATTACATTACATTTAGTCATTCACCCATTCATGCACACACACTGATGGTGGCAAGCTAAACTGTAGCCACCACTGCCCCGGGGTTCATTGATAAAAGAAAGGCTGCTGCCTTTCCACATCCACATCTTCTAAAGCAGGGGAAACCAGTTAAACATCAGCAGGGTCCGGATAAAGAAAATCAATGACAGAATTTAACACTGAATAAAATGAGGTTTCTATGCATCCATCCATGCATCCAGAACATTCATCCATTTTAAAATCTAAAGGTTTTTCCAAAGTAGAGAACAACATAGGTTCAGTTTGGTATATAGACAATTTCCTGATTCACATATTTTATAAAATATCTGAAATGACCGTTTGTCTTTTTTTTCTTCTTTTTTCAGGCTTAATGAGAGCAGTGGGCTTTAAAATGGCCTATAAAGGTTTTAAACCTGGGTTTGAATGGAGACAAAGCCATTTTCAAGCACATATCAAGCTGCTCATTCTTGAGCCTGGATCGATATTTATTTTTGATTCTGTTCATGGTGGAGAATTCGTCTTCACAGCAGCAGGTTGAGCTAAACATACTCAACATGTGCAGGGTCATCTTTTAGCACATCATTTCCCTATTTGTTCACCAGTTCACCACACTTTCTCTTCTCTGTTTTTCTCATTGTCTTCCCCTTCTCTCCCATCACCTGGCTTGCCACAGTTTTGCCTGCTGTTACTAAAAAATGCTTGCCGCAGTGACCCGGACTAACACAGCTCATTGGCTTTTTTGTATCACATGTAAGCTGTTCCGGAAGGCTACATGTTAACAGGAGAAGTGGCACAAGTCAAGTTAGACACTTTCTTCAGACAAAAGCGGTATTTTATAAATGTTTTAAATCAGGTTGGGTCTGGATTAGCCAGCAGGTGGGTCCGGATCCGGACCGTGGTCCGCTAATCTGTGACCTCTACTCTAAAGGGACGACTCTCACATGAAACTAACCAGTGAAGCTGAGGATTGGTTACAGAGACCAGTGCTGAGGCTCATGCCAGAATGAACAAAGAGAACTGAATCAGCACTTTTTTATAAAAGCTTGGTGTTCACTTCCTCACATGAGTACAGCAATGTATTACTACATGGTTATAATCTCATAGGTTTATGAAATTAGGAGTACCGAACCCTAAACTTTGTTTTTCTGAAGCATTGTAATCATACTGTTTCTATGGCTGGACAAAAATGAAGTATCAATATTTGTCACAATACAATGTTATTCAATAAAGGTGAAATGATACTTGTGAAATTTAAAAAAACATTACAATCTATTATTACAGTATTTATCACTGGCAGAGGTTCAGGGGTATCATGTTGTTTAATGCGTTTTATTTGATTTAAAGGATCAATACTTCTAAAATTTTATATTTGTTGAGTTTTATAAACATTTTAAGATAGAAATTGGCATTCTTTCTGAGGCTTCTATTTTGCTATATCAATATTCAGATCATACTGTATCAACCAAAATGAAGAAATATATTGTGACATAAGTTTTTGTAAGATCTGCTAGCCTTACCTGGTTAGAGAGTATCTCATTATTAAGGACTCTATATATATTAAAATGTAATTTAACTCATTAAAATGTAGCTTGTTGACAGAATTTGGGTAACACTTTACAAGAACATGTTTTCATAATCAGTATTTATAAATTGTAGAGAGAGCTTTTATTCATTATTAACATATAGTTGATTAATGTTTGATAGTAATTTCAAAATCACATCTAAGCCATTTATAAATGGTGAATAGATTCCCCTGCCATGTTAGTTTATCCCAAACACTGACATCAGTGGACTTAGGTCCTTCATGAATCAAACATTAATAAACCATCTTTTAATCGAACATAGATGGTATTTTTTACCATTTATAAATGATGATTATGATAGTTTTTGTAACCAAAATTTGTATCATGGGTAACATGAAATACATCTAGGGGCAGGAAATGGAAAGTATGCACAGACCAGCAAGTAATCTTAAACCAACAGTGACTAGGAAATCCTAACTATTTTTCTTTTTTGGGATCACTTTAATAATCTGTTGACTACTTTTTTCTTATTGCTCCCTCTTTGTGCGCAGCTTTCGGGAAATGGGATGGCCGTGTGCGCTTCAAAAGCAGTCAACCCACAGTGGACTGGACTCTGGTCATCATAAGCACCAAGGTCTCAGATGAAGGCGATTATATGTGTCTCATCAGTACCTTCCCAACAGGGAATTTTGAGAAAGAGATGTCTCTCATCGTCTGGAGTAAGTCAATCCCTCATTTTCCTGATGTAATGTGGGTAAAGGTGAACACAGTATAAGTGAAACATAATAAATTTAACCAAATTTCAAATTTTTCTTAAGTTACATAAATCCTCTGCAAGGATCTAAAGTAGTATTTTCTTTTCTAAATTAAATGGTGAGTTTTAATTTTCCCAAAGCCAAACCCTTCCTTTCAATCTAGTTTTTCAAGGAATAATCAAACAGTGATGGCTGGCCAATAGAGGGCGCTGGGGTGCAGCCCCACCCACCCAATGACTTTGATTAAGACATAAAAAGAAAAAAAAGTTAATTATAAAATCAAAGTATTTTGAAATATATGAATATATTTCTTATATGTGCAAGATAAATATTTACTCTTTAATAAGGAGTACAGCTGTTTTATTCAGATTGGTGACGTATTTCCGCCCTGGGGTGCAAAAATCTTTGGCCATAGACACCGGTAAAATGTTTTACAAGCGCAGTAGCCCCTCTGCAATACAGAAGTATAGGACAGCTCGGGGTGAAGGAAAGCTGCGCCCGAGCTGACAGGAACAGTCGTCACACTCGTAGTGCGGCTGATTGAGTCGCAGAAGTGACTTAAAACAAACTTACCAAGAAAAGCTGGAGGTGAAAGCATTTGGACCTGATCAGCTGAACATCAAAATGAATCAGCTTGGCTAAATCCATGCAGCGAGGCTCTCGCTTTAATTTGTTTTACCTGCCTTCCTTTTCAAAAGTCAGGATCTGACCTAGCACTGATAAAGACAGGTAGAATGGATTCAAAGCACTTTTTAGAAAAGGGAAAAAAGAATAAACAATCTGGGATTCACATGGAAAAAAAAATAATATAGTGTACTTTTTCTAGGTGTATGTTAATTCTATAGTTGCTCTTAGATAAACACATTCTCAAAATATATATATATATATTAAAGAAATATAAAGATGACTAATAGCTTCTCCATTATTAAGCTATTACATTATTTTTTTAGGTCAAAGGGCAAAATGTATGTACAATAAGTAAACCTGTACATGAAATTAGGGTGTTGTTTTTATAAAGTGTCTTTATAATGTTTTTAGTTAGCTAACTAACTGAATGAAGTTTTTGACATCAATAATTATAATAAGTTATTTCAGTCTTAAAGCAATAGGACCAAAGTGTTAGCTTAATTTGAGATTTATGAAAGGATTTTTTTAGGTCAATATATAGCATTTGTAGGGTAAATGCATAGCATCTTGTGCTGTGCAGGAGGGATTTGCTGCTGTGACATGTAAATCATCTAACATCTTTGGGCAATCAGAATTCAGGGGGATCCAGTGCCCACCTTTTACCCCCTCTACCTCCGCCCCTGCCTAAGACATATGACAGTCTAAGCTCCTCTTAAACACGGCTGACTAAGTTCAAGTTGTTCTAAGGCAACCAAACTGATCTAACCTTTACCTCAGGAGGTGATAGTGGTGTTGTAACTCCATGACTTCTCAGTCTGCTGATCCGGCGTTGTCTGCTAAAAAGCTCAAACTCATGTTGGAAGGTGTTTCATTTCTCGATAGCTCAATGTTGTCACTTGCTTTCATGGGCGTTAAACCTGGAAGTAATGGGTCTGGCGCCGCTATTGACTAAAAGTTGCACACTGTCGCTTTAACCAAGTGTTATGTGCTTTTAATGAGAGGCAGATCAATTGTAAAATTCCCTATTGAACTTATCTGAGTCTTCCTAGTTCCGCTGAACTACAGTAACATAACAAACCTTCCTTCCAGCTACTCCAATCACTGACCTGGTTCTTCACGATGTAAAGGAGGGTGACCCCTACAAGCAAGTGGCCTCCTGTCGCTCCGTCGCGCGCCCACCACCTCGGCTCTCTTGGGACACGGAGCTTAATGGTCGGTCTGTAAACCGCACCTCTGAAAGCGGCCAAATCTCCATAAACTACTACCTGCACCCTGTGAGGGGTATGAATGGAAAGAAGCTGGACTGCTTGGTGTGGCATCCAGCTTTTTCTGAGCCACGCAGGTTGAAAAGTGCTCTGGTGGTGCATTGTAAGTATTCAGTAAATGATTCAAATGATTTTGATTAATATCAAATACTTCTACTCTTCCTTTTCAGCAGTTCTCTTCTTGTTGGTTTTTAGAAAAGCCCAACTGGGATAACCACAGTTCTTCAGGGCTTTCCTAATGTGTCCCTGTTCTCTCAACCTCCCTCTGTTGGTGGTGGGAATGGTTTCTGCTTGTGTTTGGTGGGTTCTGATGAAGCTTAGTTTGTGTTCCAGTAAGCATGAGGCAAAATGGTGGTACTGGTTGGTGTGTGTGGGTTTCCTGTAGACTTCTATATTGAGTTCTCTGTCTTCCATGATGTCAGCCATGCAGTCCAGGAAGGCAAGGCTTTCAGCTTTCACATCTTCCCCGTTGAACTTAATGTTTCTTTCCACTATGTTGATGTTTTCTATGAACGTGTTGATATCATTGGTCTTTATTTTGACCCATGTGTCATCCACGTATCTGAACCAGTGACTGGGTTTTGTTCCCATGTATGAGTGTAGCACTCTGCTTTCCACTTATTCCATGTATAAGTTTGCCATTATGCCAGACACAGGAGAGCCTTGGTTGAATTGGAAGTATGTTGTGGTGAGGCAAAAGTCCAATAGAGAACAGATGTGGTCAGATTGGTCCTATCTGGGAGAGTGTGGTCCAAAGTAAACCATCGATAGGCAACAATACTACTGACTGAAGCCATTCCTCGGATCTACAGGCTCCCAAAAATACACAAGGAAGGAGCTCCAACTGAGGCCCATCATCAGCAATATCAACTTTGTCACAACTTTGCCAAACATCTGGCTCCCATCCTCACTCCTTTGATTGGCAACACACCATTTCACATTTCTAACTCACAGGACTTCTCCAACGGGGTAAAAAACCTGACACTGGACACGGATGAGACCATGGTCTCCTATGATGTCACATCTCTTTTTCCTTGCATCCCCACCAAAGAAGTAGTCTCCACACAGTAAGGATGTTGTTGGGTTCAAAAATGTAGGTTTGTAAAAGAAGAACTGAAATACACAGTAAGGGATTTTCAAACAGCTTCCTGCAGGAGGAGAGACAGAACTGCACCCAAG
>NW_015151393.1:285667-286989 GCF_000732505.1 Cyprinodon variegatus | reverse complement strand
TCACTGCGGCGCCGCACCCCCCGCACCGCAACGGTAAGACCAGAGTCGGTGTGAGCCTGGGGTGAAGCATCTCATTTCTACAATGTTTCATATGAACACACATTAATTTTATAATCATCATTGAATAAACCCAACAGATGTGTTTACTTCAAGACAGATTTCTGGAGGGATCCAGTGCCCCCTAGCTGTTTTAAAGCCTCCCTAGCTTTGCCACTCTCTAACCTGAATAGAAATATATTTGTTGTTCTCTGATGTAGGATTTAATCTGGTGGGGTGATTGTGGTCTTTACTTTATAAGTAACTCCAGGATTTCTAAATCTGCTGGTCCAAAGTTGTCTGCTAATAGGTTCACCCTCTTAGGGCTATACATGAAAAGAATCTGTTCTGCATGGTGTGGCATGAAGCTTTTCCAAAGCCCAGCAGTTTAAAATGTTTTTGTGCATTATGAGTACTCACTAAACGTTCATATCAAGTATTTGTAAGGTATATTTATTACAATAGCCCTTTCATATTCTTGGAGAACTGTGTGAACATTTCATATGTAAAATGTCACCACAGTCCAAAGGAGCCAAAACATGTGGAAGCAATAATATCTTGCCTGACTCGTGCATAATAAAAGGAACCATTTTTTTTTTTTTATTGAGGCTCTGTTTCTATCAGATTTATATATTCAACCCAGCCTCCTTTATTGTCCTTCACCATTATACTGGCCACTGCAACATGTTTTACAGTCTGCAATGGTTAAAACACCATTGTCTAAAAATAATCTGTAAATGGCTCCACACACTAAGATCATCAAGGAGATATGGTTCTTTGTACCCAGTTTGCCTTCTCTTCTTAATTCTCTATTTTTTTCCCCCTATCATCCAGCTGTTTTCACAGAGCCGGAGATCTGTTATGTGCCCCAGATGTGTTACGTGCTGCTTGGCATTCTTTTCCTGTACGGCATCATCCTGACTGCGCTCTACTGCAGAGTCAAGGTTTGCATTCCATGTCATTTCATCTGTGTTTAGGATGAAGCAAATATTGCCTAGTCAGTAAAAGCAATGAAGACTACTGACTGAAAAATAATTCCTACATCAATACTTTTCTCACACTACATTGTATAGTAATAGAACAAATAGCTGATTTGCAGAATAGCTGTTATTTGTGTCTCAGAGGTTTTATTTTAGTTCATTTATTTGTGTTTTCAGAGGTTTTATTTTGATGTCAGCCAAGAGTCATTAAGAGAGGCTGTATCTCGTCTATAAGGGAGTGATGATCAATATTGTCGAGGCGGCTTATCTGAGCTGCGGGCGCAAGGTTGTCGGTGCCTGTCGTGG
>NW_015151393.1:283136-283524 GCF_000732505.1 Cyprinodon variegatus | reverse complement strand
GCGACCCGACCCCGGATAAGCGGAGGAAGATGGATGGATGGATGGATTTTTATATTTCACCTAAAAACTTAATCTCCAAACACAATATGTATGACCAAAAATAAATTTGCACTTATAGATGATGTCATTGAGTTAACTTTTGCAATTAAAATTAAACAGTATGCCACTGGGATTTGTTTTGATAAAGTAGAACATAAGTCATTACTAAAAGCTACGTGTGAGAGGAGTGGCTCTTTCCTGGCTCGTTAGGTATCTAAATAGAAAAGAACAGTTTGTTGAAGTAGATCATGTGAAATTATAAAATATTAAAATAAAATATGGAGTTCCGCACGACTCGTTTTTCAGACCATTATTTATTTCGTTTATTAATACTTTCGTTTATTAATAC
>NW_015151393.1:279589-281059 GCF_000732505.1 Cyprinodon variegatus | reverse complement strand
ACAAGACAACAACCAATGCGATAAGAAAAAAACCTCAGCTATGTCTGTACAAAAGAAACAGTTTCTTTTATGCAGACATAGCAGCTATTTAAAAAGCCATCTAAAAAATTCTAAGCTCTTTTTCAACATTATTTTCCCTATCTTCCTTTATGATTAAAAAAAGTTTGTCTCTGCTGCCTTCTTAACTAAAACAGTGGTCAATTGATGACATGTTCTCATCTTCTAATTTTTAGGTTTAATCATACAATGTCAATGTACATGAGAAAAGTATTGAAAAATGTATGGAATTTATGTGATTGGTGATACTGATTTTGGTGATTGTTAATCAGTGACTGGCCCCCAATTCCTGATCGGTGCGTCTCTATTCTTATGTCATTAAAAGTGTAGATTTACCATTACTTTTCTGTTTTATATGTTTTATAGATCCACAATTCCAGAGAGGCCAGGGAACGCAAAGGAAAGTCACAGCAGGTAAGAACACCTGCATGTCTAAAATGAGACTTGTTGTCTAAAAAGCAGAAACAGATGGGCTACACCGCACCACAGCCTTTCAGTCGACAAAAATGAGCCAAAGACTAACCTCAGTGGACATGCTGAGGTTTTGGACGTGAGAGGAAATTAGCACGAAAATGCCTACATACGTTAACTGTGTGTGTGTGTGTGTGTGTGTCTGTGTGGCCATGTCTTTAATACCTGGTGGGGACAATTTCCTAGGAATATGCTACATTTTGGGGACTCATAGGTACTTGTGGGGACCAACAACTGGTCCCCATAAGGAAGGGGTTAGGTTTAGGACTAAGGTGTGAATTGAGTTTAGGTTAGGTTTAGGGAGAGGTATGTGTCGGTAATGGTTAGGGTTAGGGCAAGGGTCACGGTTAGGCCATATAAATTAGTGGGAAATGAATGGAAGTCAATGGAAGGTCCCCACAAGGATATTATGACACAACATGTGTGTGTGTGTGTGTGTGTGTGTATGTGTTTTGTGGCAACTTTTACTAATACTCTCTGCAGTTGGTTCTTCTTTTTTTTTCTGATACCACTGAGCAGGTTAGAGGAGTCAAAACATCCTGCCCACCTTCAAACTCAGCCCACTTTAATGAAGTTGTGTTTCAAATCGTATCACTTTTGATACGATTACTGCTGATCAGTTTCTGCTTCTGTTAGGTTTCACAGGCAAACTGTGTCAATTATTGGGTTTTTCCTTTCTTGTGAGATTTTCCATTAGTGATCTAGTCGTTCTTGACAACAAGACACGTGGCTAATATTTTTCTTGTCTCCTTTCTTCTTTCAGACTGTCGAAGAGGGCATATATATGGTGAGTGTTACATTTACCTTCTACAGTGTTTTTATGTATATTTATAAACATTTTCTCATCTTCTCTCTCTCTCCTAAAGGGTCTGACTCCTCATGCACAAGACACATACGAAACCATCAGCATTAAGAAGTGATCCCATTTGGTTGCAATGTTCT
>NW_015151393.1:274568-279121 GCF_000732505.1 Cyprinodon variegatus | reverse complement strand
CATGGTTTTAATTTTTGCACAAGATAGTTTAGGAGGGAGATGGCCCATAGGAAAGGCTATTGGAGAAGAAAAATCTGACATCCTTCAGCGTCACCATTATTGAGCAGTATTTTCCTAACACCACTGGATGGCAGTGATTGCCTCTCCTTCTCCTGTCTAAAGTTGTTACTTATATGTACCATATTTGTTTTGTATGCATATTGACATTAAAAAACTTCTCTTTTAGAAATATGACCTTCACTTAGAGTGGCTCTATTCTTTTTTCCAACTTCAACAATACTTAATCTTCAAATCTTAACTAAAAGTTTCTTAATATACTCGTGGTGGCCTAGTTTGGGGAGAGGCGGCCAAGTGGTTAATGCATAGGGATTGCAATCTTGAGGTTGTGAGTTCAAAATCCACACCCACAGACTACTACTCTGGGTCTCTGAGCAAGACCCTTAACCCCTGATTGCTCCCAGGATAATGAGCAGTGGCAGCTCACTGCTCCCCAAGGGGATGGGTTAAATGCAGAGAGTTAATTTCTCCATTGTCAGATCAATAATGTTCTATTCATTTTTATTTTCCTGCTAGTGGATTTTTACATTGACAAGAAAAATTTGGGGAGCAATTTAACTTGGTTTGTTGAATTAAAAGCATATAAAAAAGGACAATTTAAAGTAGGGGGAAATAAATTCAGATTTAGAGAAAAAGCTAAAAATAAATACAATTATTTTGCTGTGGCTGATGCATTTCATCGGTACCTGGAAGGACAACATTAGAAATTCTGACTAAGAAAAATCCATTAATTCCTCTTGGGATTAAAAATTCAATTAATATTCAAACTTTTCATGCCTTTAAAACCCACTATGGCTGCTGAGTGTATAAAAATGTAGGATTTAAGTAGCACTGTTAAACGTCTGCATTAAATCAACCACTTATGGTTCTGTACAGCCTCTCTTGACAAGAAATACACCATTACTGACTAATATTACTAACTAGTTTGCCTGATTCTGTTAAAAAAAACTCCTTTGGTGTCCGATCTAGTGTGTTTCACTTGTAAACGAAACTTAAAGGTTCCTTCCATGGAGGGAAACACATTGATAAGTGTTTAGGATTCAAACTTAAATTAAAAATCCTGACCTGAAAAGAAGTTTAAGAATCTGCCCTTTGGGGTGTTCATCTCACATGGAGAAGATAACTAAGATTATTGATCAAACAAAAGCTAAACAATGTTTAATGTTCTTGGAACTTTCTGGATTTGGAAAGAGCACCTTTTAAAAACATCTGACTTTCCAAATATTGTGTCTGATCTACCCTTAGCATGTGCTGATGGTTGACTGCTTAAACAAATAACTAATTTTACTGATATAGTTGAGGCAGGGGTTAAAAGGAAAACAATATGAACAGCAACAATAAGACAACTGACTGAATTCGTCCGAACCAGATACAGAAGAATTTAGCATTCCTTCTCATTGTTATAGAAATATATAGATTTCTTTAATTGATTAATAATTACCGTAAAATTAACTTACTGCTTTTAAATATGAACAAAATAATAAATGAAAATGAAATAAGAAATAAAAACAAACTCTTTACTGGGCGGCTAACAGACATTTTCTACCTCTTTAAAGACAAAGCAGGCAAACAGGGAGGCAACGTAATACTTTATAATAATAAAGCCTTCCAATGAGTCAACATATCTGATTTTATCATGATGGCATATTTAATTCCTTAAATAAATAAAGTCATCAACTGTACTTTTTTTTTATTATTATTATTATTTTATAGATAGATTATTTTAGAGCTAAGTTCTGTAAACAAATATTCCATTACATTATTTATGACGCTTTTTTTTATTCTGATCCTCCTTGAGTTAACTGAAATCTCTACATATTTTACTTATTGTTACTTATTTTGCAAAATATGATAGTATACTAACTCATGCAAGCTTATTATGAATAGTTCTCTTATAGCTCAATTTTCTTGAAAGAAATTGATTTGCTCACAACCTATGATTAATTCTAGTTATCAAATCAACAAGCTGAGTTCATAACCAGGTCAGGCAGGAGCAAAATGTCTTGTTTCTGCCCTTATTATATTTACAAATTCAGCACATTTATGGACATCGTTTTAGACATGAACATGTTACTAAACACTTAGCCACATCCAAATATGGAAAACATTATCAATTCTCATTCTATCCATATTTTTGAACCGAGAGCTTTATTTAGCTCATCACTGCAGCTTTTCCATAATAAAACTAGCTTCTCTTAAAGCAGTTCTTACATGCGATGTGTAAAACATGTTTGTCCCCGGTAAATTGTATTTACTTTGTACCAGAGTTAACCTTATTTGTATAGATTAAGGAATTTTATTATATTTAATGTGAAACATGAAAATAGCTGTAAACAGGTTGATCAAGTTGTAAATAATGAAAATGAAAAAAAAAACTAAACAACAAAACAGAAGAACGAAAATGGAATTAGTAAATGTTTTTGATGCTTAGTCATATAAGGAACCACCAGTTAATATGTAACATCAAAAACCGCATCATCAGTAAATTTGTATTTATTTTTTTCTCTAACTCAATACTATAAAGGAAATTTCTTAGAAAAAAGGTTTTAAAATACAGATATTTACCATTTATTACTCATGTCCACCAAATCACAAGATAATCAGCACTGATCAACTTATTGGTGGGAATCTATCTACTGCTGGATTATAATTGCTTTTTTAACACAAATTATTTACATTTAAGCATGTCTTCATGCTTCTTAAATCCTTTAACCCATCTGACCAATGTGTGTTTGAAGAAACGTTTTGGCACAATGACTGACCCCTGGGGTACTCCACGGTTAACATTGTTTATCTCTACTAACTGCTGTCTGTTTATTAAATATCTCAAACCCCATTTATGTGCTAGTCCTTTATTGCCTTTAATAACATATTTTCCTACATTTTTATATATATAAACACAATATGATTACCATCATATTATGTTTATAAACAAACAATCATAAATACATAATCAGGAAACAAGAATTTCTGAAGACAAAAAATTTGAAGAAGTAACCTTTTAATAAAGTACAATAATTTATGCTACTTTTATATTTCAGAAAATATTACAGTAAAGAAGACTGAATAGCAAGGTTTCTCTCTGGTTCTTTAACATACTCACATAAGCTAAGGTAATGATACCCCTGAGAGACTCAACACAGCTTCTTCATGATCATGTGGATCTGCTGCCACACGGTGCTGAATAAGCAAACTGACAGAACCGCCTACAGGATGTCAAAACACTAAACTGCTGTTAGAAAAGAGTGTTTTTGCACTTGTTTATTTTCTTGTCTGGTTTCTTATGTTTATTGCTTCCACAATACTCTGTATCATTGTATTGTTATCATCAATTCAACAAGTTTTTAATTTCAAAGAGAAATTGGGCCTTGTGTTCTGAGCAGTGGCGGTGCGGCAGGGGGGACAGGATTAATTATATGGTCAAAGCATAAAGTTCACTGTAACTTCCAAAAAATGTAAAAGTAAATTTTAACGCTGAAATATTAAATGGATCCAAGTGACTTCTCAGTTTGTGTCTTTTCTATCTTAGAGAAACAGCGTATTTATCTCAGAGCATGAGAGCGCAGTAGAGTGTGGAGCGGAGTGGAAAAAACATGTTCGAGTGGTTTTCAATTCAAAGGCCAGAGATGCATTCACAATGTCAAATAAAAATGTTGCATTATAAAATTTGTAAAATAGCATTTATTTTATTTAAGTGTGCTTTTTTTGACAATTAATATTTAAATAGGAAACGCATTACAACATGAATGAAGCAAGTTGTTACAGTACGATAATTTAACAGCCAGTTAAATAAGACAATACACATGTATTGTCACATCAGTAAATCAAATGCCCTGTGTCTCAGGCGCCTTGCATAATTAGATGAAGGAAAAATGTAAGAAAACGCCTTCTCCTGAAAATTTGAACATAGAGCGATTTCGCTGAAGTGGCAGGGAAATTAAAGTGTGGATTTTGAGTGGAGTGTCCTGTCGCAATTTTTTGTGCGGTGGAGTGAATGAGTGGGAATTGCAAGGCGCTCCGTTCCGATCACATGCTCTGGTTCATCTTCATGTGGAAAAGCCTTGATTTATGTTGGTGAAGATTCTCAGTCATCCAGGTCACAGTCATTCCAAAAAAAAGATTAAAAAACAAACCACTGGACATTGTCTCCGAGTTTGAAGACGTTTCGCTTCCCATCCAGAAAGCTTTTTCAATTCAAAATGTCAGAAATAGTGTTGAGTTCGAGGCTCTTCTACAGTAGCCCAACAAAAAATGCAAATTGAAATGGACGAAAGGGTCTAACCCCTTTGGAACGGGGGTCATTTGGCCTCTTTTATTAGCCTGCAATACCCCATACCTGTCTATGTCTCTGAAATGGGTGTTGTTAAAGGGAATTTCTGACATTTTGAATCGCAAAAGCTTCCTAAATGTGAGGCAAAACGTCTTCATGCTTGTAAACAAAGTCGAGTGGATTGTTTTTTTTTTCTTTTTTTTAAGCATTGGTTTACTCCCTAAAA
>NW_015151393.1:263272-273536 GCF_000732505.1 Cyprinodon variegatus | reverse complement strand
TCTCAGGATGGCTCTGTGGACAGGACTAAGATTTTTCACAGAACAAAGACATTCTTGAGGATGATCACACAGCATGAGGCATGAAGGCACCTCATGCACCAGGCTGCTCTCCAATTTAGGATCCTTTTACCTGGACTGATGAGCCTCACAGTCGTGCTCAAAGTGTCCCAGGTTTTGCACAGTTAGGAGGAACTCCAGAGGAGGATGACTTCTCTGCTCTACAGTCTCCTGCTGGGTCTCCTTGTGCTCCAGATCTTTGGTAAGATGAAGCTTTTCAATACCTGGATGTGACAGTATGAGGGGAATGGCCTGTATCATGATGATAAATATTAATGTTCTGAAGGCATAATGTCACAAACAGTCGTGTTGATTTCAACATGCTATTTTCATCAGATGTGTTTATGCAAATGTTGGATTCAAAGCTTAGACGTGGCTAGTTTGCTTAGCTTCAGATCTGGGCTGTTGGAAAACACTGGAGGCGTTCTGTGATAAATCAGGAAAAACAGGTTGCAGTTGACCAATCTGCCTCCTGATGCTTTGGAACTGCGTGAACCCTTCTTATTTGTACAAGTTAAGCTGAAAAACACTGCAGGTCAAGAGGTCTTTGCTTCCCCCTGCTCTATTACCAAACTACAAAACATCACTACACACCTATTGATGACTCATCAACTGTCTGCTGTTTGGAAACCTAATCAAGTCAAATTTTCCAAAACAAAAATCTTTGTGGTGATACATGAGAGTGTAACACCTGAGAATTAAATCTGTTTTCAATCCATGGAGCCATGGTTTAGCATTATTACAGTAATGCAACACAAGCAGATTCCACAGCAAGGCCCAAAGCCTTATGCAGGATCACAAACCTCCCTCACCGTAGTCGCTTAGTACACTCATCAGCTCTGATGGTAAACCTATGAATCACTCTATGCTCACTTTACTGTCCGGTATAAAGTAATAAATTCTAAAGCTGCACAACACTTAATAGAAAATTTAAGTTAATCCGCCTCCGAAAGCACAAACTTCAGTTTTAATTTGATTTTATATGACAGCTCAACCTGAACTAGTTTGTAACTGTAAAGGAATTATGCAGGTTTTTGACAACAAACATTTCGAATATGTGGCATACACCTTGATCCAAAAGTTTATGAAGGTAGAATGTAGAAGGTAAGCCGCTGTCCCTGTTTTTTTATATTTGGCCTCATTACTCTCCCTGTTTAATTGAACCAACCCATCTGTACCTGTTAAAAAGACACGCATGATATCTTGTTCAAGCTGGTTTGCAGTGTTAGCTTTATGCTACATATCGCATTTTTTATGTCAGAAAACAAAAATCTCTACTTTGGTTTGCTGGATTCCTGATAGGAATTCTGTTAGAACTGCAAGCCTGGACTTTTAAATGTTTTTATTTTACCAAGATCACTTCTACTCTATAGTTCAATTATGGATTAAAGCACTAATAATGATCCTGTCAAGCAGATTTATCCAAGGTTACCCCATATGGAGCACTGGAAGGCCAATTTATTTTATTTAACAAGGTTTTGGCCGTGGTGAAAATACTTTTCTATTAGGAGGAAAGGAATGATCACCACTTTGCTTATCGTGATCATCCTGACATGCTGAATAGCAATGTGCATAAGTTCCATATGGGTCTGAACAATATCTCTTTTCAAACCTTCCAGCGTGAAGCACCCAGTTCCTGCACTAGGTAACTAAATAAAAGAAAACAGCCAAGTTATGTAGATAATCTTTGGTATCGTAGTAAAGTAGCCCTGCTGTCCCTGCCTCCCATTGCTACCACACATTGTGATGAAACTGCAGCATTCATTTGATTTCTATTTGAATTTTCCATTTCTACAAAGTTATCCAGTCTGTACATGACTGCAGGAACTGAAAATAGGTCCTCAGACAACACATTCTTTGTCAATACCATTTTTATGTTATTATAATGTTAAAAAATCTATGTTTTTTTTTCTTTTTAACAAACATAATGCCTATTTTCCCTAGGAGTTAACATGAACTGTCAGTAATCAAAGCTGCTCCTTAGAAAAGAACACAGATAGGTTGGTTTTGGTAAAAATTTCTAAGAAGAATATTACTGATAAGCACAATATCCCAGATAATAAAATTGGACATGACTATCAAAGTGAAAACAACCCAAATATTTCTATGTGTTTAGATGGGTATATACTGTAAAAAAAATTATAATTTCATCCCTCAGAGAGCAAGAAATATATATGTAAAAAAAAAACTGCTATTACTATATGGTGGGCGTGGGATCTGGGCTAGCATTCCAACATGAAAACAGAACTCTCCCACAGAGCAAATAAGAACTGGAATGTGTGGAAAATTTAAAGGAGTCAAGTCACGTACCATGACTTTTATCCAGTAGCTCTCTCTGGTTATATACAAAGACTTTCTAATTTAATTATAGTCCCCTGTTGGCTTAGTATTTCTACGTTCTGCGTTTTAGATTATTGCTCATGTGTGCAATAAGTAAACTAATAGGTTGTGGCAAAATTATTTTCAGGCTAAGACAGAACTAAGTAAACTCTAAATGGACAAATACTCGGTATATATTGCTTTATTTTAACATGAATATGTTTTGGGTGTTTTTTTTAAGGCATATTTCAGTATGTTGCCCATTTAGCTTTTTCATTAATGCATCATCATCATCATCATCATCATCATGCATCATCATCATCATCATCATCATCATCATCATCATCATCATCATCATCATCATCAACATCATCAACAGCTCATAGAACGGATGATCCAATAAATCTGTTTATGCCGATTGGTATTGAGTGGAAAATCCCATAGATACAAATAGCAAAACTGTTCAACTTTTCTACTGTACGTATCACTGGTTACACACAAAGTATGATTGGTCGCCTATTTGTTAAGGTTAGGCTCCATCCTCACCTTTCATCTAAAGACATTCAGCCCAGCAAAAAGCTTAATTACACAAACCACCAGGATGGGATATATGTCTCTTATCAGTGGAGAGTGTAAGACTTGTTGGCAAAAAATGGATTTAACTGCATATTTATATTTCTTTAAATTCAAATCATATCCAATCTGTTCTGAAAACAACATATACCTTAGGTTTATATGCTGTTTTAAAAGATCAAATAATGTCTAAGCATATAGTGAGTGAAACAAATAAGGAAGGACTATTGGCTTAGAACCCTACAGCTCTCTACACTTAGAAAAAACAAGTGGCTTTGCTGCTGATGCTGCTGCCTTTATAAGCAGCACCCAACATCCTTACTACCCCAACACCAGCAGAAACATGAATGCTAGCATATTGTTGGGATCCCTTTAACCATGACTGTCAGTCAGATTAGGGTGTTTTTGGAGCAGCACTGTCAGCACATCTGGCTACATTACAGAGGTTGTTAGGATACGATACCAACTGTCTTTAAAACCCCGTGCATTGCATTGTAAGACCTGCAGGTAGAAGAAGGCACAGCTAAGTTAAATCTCTTATGATAACTTAAAGAAGCAGACAGGAGTGGTTCAGTCATTCTAAATAATCTTTTGTGGACCCCCCACCCCCATCTGGGTGAATTGCTTCGGGGGGAATTACTCTTCCTCGCTATCTGGATTGCGGAATACAATTTAACAGTTGTGTTTGCCTCAGGGTCTGTGCCAACGGCCTCCAGCAACGCACCAAACTTTAGGTTGTATGAAAGTGCATAGTGATATGATAGGAGCTTAAAAGTGTTTTTATTTTTACACTTGAGCACATCTACTTAAGGCGTTCAGTGTTGTGATAAAGAAGTGAAAATAAAGATAGAGGAAGCTAGTATAAAAAGACATTGCCAGATAAGCAAGATCTCATATGTAGGTATTTTTTGGTCTTTCAGAAATAAAACTGCTGAACAGTTATAGCTGAGTTGTAATCCCACAAAGAAACACTCTGAAGGCCTCTAATATATAAGTAAAAAAAAAAAAAAAGAAAAGTATCTTCTATTTTTGTTTTTATCATTTTGTTTGCCATGTGCCTTATCTGACGCAAGGACTCAGTCAGCAGCAACACGGGCTGCATGTCTACATTGTAATTACAGCTGTCAGAGGGCAAACAATGAGTTTATTTGTATTAGCTTAATGTCCACAAACATTCATTCAGCTCCTCTTTAGCAGCACGCCAGAGAAAATAAAGCACTGTGACAGGTGCAAACAAGCTTGTGCACCTCAACTGTTAAATCCAGGTTGCAGAGTTTAACATCATAGCTATTTCTGCTTGTGTGTTCATTTTGAAAATGCGGCCACAAAGGGAAAAAAAACATCTAAGCATTGTCTGTTTAATTGTTAATGCTGTAGTGCTTCAGATACCTGATACGCATGAACATTGTGGGTAGACCTTCCTCATTCTTTGTGTTGAGGGGCCACTTTGACTGTGCTGTCCAGACGCTGAGGTAACCTCAGAGTTTGCTTTGAAAGTTTATCCTGGGCGACTAGTTCAGTGACATATCTTTGCTTGTACTCAGCCTTTTGGTAGACATCCTGCTTTCATTCTCCTCCTTGTTTTTCTGTTTTCCCGTCAAAAACTTATAAAGCTTGACGGTATTCTGTCTGTATTGAAAAGTTTTATTTATCATTATCAAGACATCAGATTAAAAAAAGGACATTAGAATTTAAAGCTTGAGTGACATCTCCTTAGGGCAGTTGTTTGCAATTGATTTGATTTGGTACGTATTAAGCAAAGAGGCTGAATCCAAGTGCACACCACACTTTTCAGACGTATTGTTTTACATTATATTTCAATCATCTAATTTCTGTTGTGCTGTTTTTTTTTTAGTTTTCAAGTAGAACTTAAATAATACCCATCCAATCTGTTGTTGCAAAAGGACAATATGAAAGTTTTTTTTATGTTTCTGTTTCTTCCATATTATTTATTTTTCTGCCATTTCAGGTAGATTGGATTCTTAGTTATTTCTTCGGTTTATGCACATTAAGTGTTAATTATGTCTGATGTCTTCATATTTGTTTACTTCTGTTGATTTTCCTTCCTCCCGCAGCTCCCATTCCCTTCATTGGTTCCAGCTGTTTGTCCCTCTGCTAACACCTGCTCATTTATGCCTTTTTCTTCTTCTGCCTTTGTATTTAAGCTCTCTGGTTACCAGTAATCCCTGCTGGGTTTTTTTCTGTGGATTTCCTTATTCTCTATTTTTCTGGCTCCGATTCTATCTTCTAGTTAGCTGTTATCTGTCATCGTCTGTTTATTTCTATTGTTTGTTTTTTTTTGGCCTGCTCCTTAAGTTATTACTTTGTAAGTTCTCTTTTAAAATCATACCCCTGCTAGGCCATGTATTTGAGTTCTCTCTTAATCACATTTTAAAAACTCTGTGTAGATAAAGAAAATGTATTATATTAATACATACAATGGGCAATTCAATATAATATACACTAGAACTTTGCATGTTAACAATGTCAAGTATTTGGTACCTTGGCCAGGCTTTTGCTGATCTTTCTGATGACAACAGATCTAGATTTTACTGAACAAAATTGTGGATTTCAGGGAGGATGACAATGCTTATAGAAAAAGGAAATAAAAGTGGGGAAAATGTTGTTGTCATCACAATATCTAACAAAAATATTGCATATCTTCTGTTATTGTTCACCCCTAGTAGATAACTTTTAAACTATAATAACATGCATAGGTAAACATTGGTTTGTATCTAAATGGCCTCACAAATAAAGACATTTTTAAAACAAAACAAAGATAAAACGGTTTAATTGTCGTTATTATAGACATTTTTAGCACTCTAACAGCTGCCTGCAGGTAGGATCAACAATCGCAGTACACTGTGGCTTGTCAGTAATGAAGATTTTTTTTTTCTCTGTGTCAATATGCATAATCAGACTGACATTAATGTTTATACAAAAAACAATGTTTTTATTGTGCCTCTTTATAGATAATATAAAGAGGAGCAAAAAGGCCACTTTGGTCCAAAAAAGGGGTAATCTTAGTTTAACAGGAAGAATACACCTGGAATGCAAAGGATGGTCTGCACTGATGAGCTCTCCTGATTGTTTGTTATATCAGGAAAAGATAAGGTCAGAGCAACCATGTGTGTTTTGCCAACAGTGAAGCAGCATTAAACAACTCTTGTATGGGGGTGCTTCTTTCAAAAGGAGTTGGTTTCCCTCCAGTGTTACCTCACAACTAGTCTATGAATGAAGGGAGGAATCAACCAGTCCCTCAAGTGATTATCTTTCACCAAATTTTCTAAATGTGGTGATAACTAAATCTGATGGTAAATAAATAAAACTGATAATGACATGGTCAAAGATCAAAAGTCAGTTATTTGATTAAAAGCCAAGCATCTCGTTGATCTACTGTACATAAGAGAATAAAGAAGAAGGATGTTGATCATTTTTAGCACCATAATCAGGAAGATACTTTTTTCTTTCTCCTGTCCAGCTGTTGGTTTATTTGCATAATTTTGAACATAAAATCTTAAAAAGCTCATTCATACCATATATTTTACTGGTGGATTTCTTTTTCAGAACTTTATTGCTCTCACGTTGGAGAAATTCACTTCTGCATTATGCCATCCCCTTGTGCTGTACACGAGGAGCAGTCTGGGATTAAGGGTCTTGCTCAGGGATCCAGATGGGCAGTCTGTAGGCTCGTAGCCTGTTTCTCAATATGTTGTTTTATTAAAACCTTAAATATTTATTAAATTAAGGGTTGCATGGTGGCACCATTTGTAGCTGTTGAAGGTTCCAGGATCAATTCCTGGCCCGGGGTCTTTCTGCATGTAGTTTGCTTGTTATCCATGTCCATAAATATGACTTTTAGGTTAATTGGCTCCTTTGGAGTGAGTGTGTGTGGCTGTATGTATTTGTGTGTCTCTGTGTTGCCGTGCAACAGACTGGCAACCTGTCCAAGATGAACCCCGCCTCTCGCCTGTACGCTGACCAGCTCCACTGCCACCCTGACAGATGGACCGAAATTTACAATTAAACTGAGATTATATGGGACAGACTAGCAGTAGTAGTGCATAATAGAAAATGGAAAATTAAACAAAGCTTGACAAAAGAAATATTAAGAGGTAAGGATTATGTATAAATCAGCTTCAGGCTTGGAATGCATGGACTTGACTTGGAAGCTGTCTCTATGATTGGATTGAAATTCCGCTTTTTATGAGAAAGTTTCCAGACTATAAAAAAGGCAAGTGTTAGGATTATTTTTTTATTGATGATGTGTGAGTCTGTTAAACCCTAAAAATACCTGCCTGTTGTCAGAATTAATGTTTTCCCAAGTAGTTTTACTAATTACAATAGTTCCTCTGTCAGAATCAAATGGCATTTTCATTATGTACATGGCAAAGATTTGGGAATGGAGTGAGAGCAGTGTCCTTGATCTAAAAACATGGTGGAGCCCTGAAGGTCTCCTCATTTACAAACGTGTGTGATGTAATGATGTGATGATGTGGCATAATGGAGTTCTATAAAATGATTCGGGGCTGTTTTCAATGAGATGTGAGCACAGTTGGTAAGCAGCTGCCAAATGTAACTCAAAGCAACATCTCTGATCTGAGTAAGATTACAATTTCTATCAAAATTTGTTGTCTTGTATCATTGTTATGTAATACATATACAATATAAGGTGTTATTTAAAGAGTGCCTCAAACGATCTCTTCTCAGGAAAGAGTCTGGGGGAGAAACACAAATCTTTTCTTAACACAAGGCAACGCTATTTGTAAAGCACAGTTCAGTACGAAGACAATTCAAAGGGCTTTACATTAATTAAACCATAAGATAAAAGGAAACTAAAAGTAGAATAAAAGCAAGCGGAAAAAGAAGCATACATGGTTTTTTATTTGGATCCAAATAAATAAATTAAAATGAGCTAAATAGAGTAAACCAAGTGATAAACAAGTGATGAATCCTAAACCAGCAGCAGCATTAAATACTTGGCTACAGGACATTTACTGTAAGTACGCCCCCTCTATTGTCAGGAGACTGTGATGAAAGGCCACAAGCACAACAAAATTATCATCAAGGCCTTTGTTTGTTTTTTGCTTTTTTGTACCTTGAGGTTTTTTCCTTTTTTGTTAATTATTTAGCTAAACTCAGGTAGTTTGAAAAACTGTCTTTTAAAGGTAGGTTTAAAATGTCTGCTGTGTTCCTTGTTGCAGGTTGTTCAGTAATGTCTTCCCAAACGCATTTAGTGGTTTCTAAAACACCTTGATTTATTCTGATAATAAATTCTCCATAGATGGACTCAAAGAACTTGAAGCATGTGATGACTTTGTTTACACTGAATTCTTGTTTAGTACTCTAAGGGTAGAGGAAACTGAATCTGAATGATTGCAAAAGTTTCAAGATTTAAAAAAATACGTAAATATAAATGTTTTTCCTTCCACTTCATAATCATTTGCTTTTTCTTATCTGTGTCAAAAGATGTTTTTGTGAGTTTTAGCACTTTTACCTGAACAAAATCCAAAAGAGCTGAAAGGCTTGCTGCAATGGGTTACCTGTAAGAACTTATTATTTTATCAATCTTTGTGTTTCAGTGACGGGGATACAGGGAGAGTCTAAGGAAGATCCATCCAAGCTTACCTTACAGTCTTTGGAGGAGAAGGAAACAGTCTTGCCCTGCCTCTATGAAGAGAGCGGAGTCAGTATAGTTCAGGTTAGCTGGTACAAGATAAAGTCTGATGGGACCAAGGAGCAAATTATCACTGCAAGCCCCACCGACGGCCAGATGGGTAGGTTATTTTACCTACATCTTTTTCACCTTTTTTGTTGACATACAGTTTCAAAAATTAGTTTTTAAATATTTATCAATTTTTCCACAATATTTCTATAGCTTTCCATATTCTTGCTATCTTACTTTCATGTATACTTTTTTGTAAAAAGTCGGAAAATAAAACATTCTTGCTTCATTTGTCAAAACTTGGTTTGATCTAAATAAAAAAAATAATACTGACAGAGATACATTAAAGCAGTGCTGAAGTTATTTTGTCACAAATCTCTTTTTGTATCAGTAAAAAGGATAATTATTTAAAATAAGCACAAAAAAACATACACACAAAGACAACAACAACAACAAACAATGCAATTTTTAATTGGTTAAAAAAGCAAGAATCTTTGTAGGAAACAGAAATGTGAATTCTAGACTGAGAACTTAATAAGGGTTTTTTTATCAAATGCATTCAGTTCGTATAATTCCTTAGGTCTGGATTAAACAAAACTAAAGAAAGTGTCAGCAGTAAAAACAAGAATTGGTTCTTCATCTTTATAAAAGATTGATGTGATTCCAAAACTTTTACATGAAAAAAGTGTGCATTTTAAAAGTTAAATACTTTGAGAGGTTTTAATTGGTTGGTTAAAATGCTGCCCTGAGCCTTGTTTGTAATCGGCCTGACTTTCATCCGCGGTCAGACGCCCCTGCGTCATCTCTTAGCTCTGTTACCCTAGAGACAGTGAAAACCACATCCTCTAAAGGGATGACTTTCAGATGAAACTAAACATAAACTCTTTTTATATTAAGTGAAGCAGAGGGATGGTTACAGAGACCAGTGCTGAGGCTCATGCCAGAATGAACAAAGAGAACTGAATCAGCACATTTTTATAAAAGCTGGGTGTTCACCTCCTCACATGATGTCAGTAGAGCTATGTGTTACTACATGGGAATAATAGCATAATAAGGGGTACCAAACCCTATGTGTTTCTGTAGCCTTCTAATGTTGTGAATAGGTTATGAATACATTAATAACTGGAACTGGAAGTAATAATTTATTAATTATAATAATGTAATTCAAATCAATGATAAAACCAAGTAATTATTTTTAGTCAAATTATTATAACTAACAATTTGCTTATTTACCAGGTGTTATTAACAGCTTACCTTTGTGGCTGGACACTTTAGACCGTTTGTTAAAATCCAAGTTGTCTTCACCATTGGTAAATGTAATTTACTTGGTTAAAAAAATAATCAGAGATATTAATTATTAACCACAAGGAAAATATTTGTCAAGTTGTTAACTCAAAGCAGTTAATCCAGTTCTTATAGACAATTGGTCACCGCTATATATATTCACTAAGAACCACAACTGAAAACAACAAGGGGTTCTTTGTTGAACCAAGCAGTATTATTATTATTATTATTATTATTATTATTATTATTATTATCCTATATTATTGTCCTTGAGGTTCATTAGTTCAGCTGTTTTAATGCACTGAAGAAATGTCCATCAGATTAGCAACATATATTATATATAGCAAAGTGGTCTTTGGTAACAGT
>NW_015151393.1:261290-262027 GCF_000732505.1 Cyprinodon variegatus | reverse complement strand
AAGATGCAATTCATCTCTTGCCATGGCAACCGATAGCCTAGTGGCGAAAACGACTAATAACAGCTGGCAATGCTAGTCAACAGGCCAGAAACACATTGTCGTGGGAAAAAAAAGTATTCAACTATTCACCCCAGTTAAATAAACTGAGATCAATAGATTTCACTCAGTCTGCACTTTATTTTATCTTTGCAAAGACAGAACAGTTCATCATACAGCCTTGTTGCTTTGTAATCAACCCTGTTCTGATCTGGGAGCATTCGTTCCCCCTTACTAACACAAATGGAAAGCAGTCAGAGTCTAAACAAATTACTGACACTCTGGTTAAACAGTAGCATGTTATAAATTAACCTTGAGAAAGAATGTGGCTTGTTATGGGAAAAACTATGTCCTGTCTACAAACATCCTTCACTCAGGCATTGTGTGGCATTGCATGTGAAGTAAATAGTATAAATCAATATATGAAATAAGAGAAATCTAAATTTTTCAACCACAGTAGCTATAGGCTAGGGGGAGCATAATATAACCACAGGTCTGGAACTACAAGATGCTATATCATGGCAAATAAAAATCCTTTTGAGTCATAAAATTAAGTTGTATTCCACAAGATGGCCGACATACACAGATAACCTGACTCCACCAGATGGATTTGCTCCGCATATCCATCTGGAAACCCTCCGTAGATGTAGTTTTGGAAAGGGGCGAAAATACTGGTTAGCTGATTGGCCTATGTTGGTGAT
>NW_015151393.1:257774-260137 GCF_000732505.1 Cyprinodon variegatus | reverse complement strand
TCTTGCTCAGTTGTGCAACGCGGCCTCCCACTTCTTTTTCTACTCTGGTTAGAGCCTGTTTGTGCTGTCCTCTGAAGGGAGTAGTTGAAGGACATCTTCAATTTCTTAGCAATTTCTCGCATGGAATAGCCTTCATTTCTAAGAACAAGAACAGACTGCTGAGTTTCAGATGAAAGTTCTCTTTTTCTGGCCGTTTTGAGCGTTTAATTTACCCCACAAATGTGATGCTCTAGAAACTCAATCTGCTCAAAGGAAGGTGAGTTTTGTAGCTTCTGTAACGAGCTAAACTGTTTTCAGATGTGTGAACATGATTGCACAAGGGGGTCAGTTTTGTAGCTTCTGTAACGAGCTAAACTGTTTTCAGATGTGTGAACATGATTGTTCAAGGGTTTTCTAATCATCAATTAGCCTTCTGAGCCAATGAGCAAACACATTGTACCATTAGAACACTGGAAAGATAGTTGCTGGAAATGGGCCTATATACACCTATGTAGATATAGCACCAAAAACCAGACATTTGCAGCTAGAATAGTTATTTACCACATTAGCAATGTATAGAGTGTATTTCTTTAAAGTGAAGACTAGTTTAAAGTTATCTTTATTGAAACATACAGTGCTTTTCCTTCAAAAATAAGGACATTTCAATGTGACCCCAAACTTTTGAACGGTAGTGTAGGTATTTATCATTAGTAGAAAAAAACAAAGAAAACCTTGTATTTTTACCCAGCCACAAACAAAGTTAAATAATGAATCAAACTCTTACCAAATCTTTTGGGACATTTGATAGAGGATAAAATAAAACACTAATAAAAAATAATATTGTAATATTGAGCTGAAAAAACTATCGATAATAAGTGTAAAAGTAGGCATCACTATTACTGTATATTTAAAGACCTAAGTATTTTAAATTTTAGGAGTATATGAATTATATAGATTACCTAACAACAGCTGTATGGCAGATGTTGTATCATCGGTAACATGAAATAAATCTAGTGGCAGGAAATGAAAAGTATGCACAGACCAGCTAGTAATCTTAAACCGACATTGACTAGGAAATCCTAAAATGTTTTTTATTTTTTTGGGATCACCTCAATAATCTGTTGACTACTTTTTTCTTATTGCTCCCTCTTTGTGTGCAGCTTTCGGGACATGGGATGGCCGTGTGCGCTTCAAAAGCAGTCAACCCACAGTGGACTGGACTCTGGTCATCATAAGCACCAAGGTCTCAGATGAAGGCAATTATATGTGTCACATTGTTACCTTCCCAACAGGGAATTTTGAGAAAGAGATGTCTCTCACCGTCTGGAGTAAGTCAATCCCTCATTTTCTTGATGTAATGTGGTTAAAGGTGAACACAGTATAAGTGAAAAGCAACAAATTTGACCTACGGTAATTAGTAAAAAAAAATGTATTTCTCTTTAGATACGTAACTGTTTTTCTAAGCCTTCAAAGTAGAATAACTATTTTTGAAATATAAAAATCAAATTCACACCCCTTCGATATATTTCAACATAGTTAAAGTTTTCAAGGAATAATCCCACTAATAGCCTCATCATATTACTTGCTTCAATTACAATTAGGAAGATACGCTTCCTTATGTAAAAAAAAAATACTGTAAATATCACCTAAATCCACATCTAATACCACTGCTAACTCCAGTCATTTAATCACAAGAACGGTGAGGCTGCCACAGAATAATTTTGGTTGGTCTACCTTCACAGGCAACAACAGCCTTCAATTTAGTTCAGCTTGATCAAATTAAATCCAGTTTACCTATATAATATCACTTCACAACAAACATCTCAAGGTATTTTGCAAAAAAAAAGCAAAATGCATGTGATCATAGTATTCTTTGCAGAATACCTCTAATTCAGCTACACTGAGGGTTTTCTGTAGCCTCGTGAGACCATCCTGATCTCGCGAGCTTTCAAGGTTTCACTCGCAGATCAGTCTGGAGACTCTCGATTAAAGAAAATTTGGAGCCGTTCACCAAACAAATCCAATCAGCGTTGGCTTTGAGGCGGGTTGAGGTGTGATGCAACGAGAAGCACGACAGTTCAGTCTAAAAAACATGGCGGCTTCATCCGATGAAACTAGCGTTAGCTTGGCTATCGAGCAAGTTTTATCGGAATTGCACTGTATTTATTCACTAAACGAAGAGCAAAACACTGCTCTGGAGGCTTTTCTCAAAGGAAAAGATGTTTTTGCTCTTCTCCCGACTGGTTTCGGCAAGAGTAGCCTGGCTTGTGGTTGTGTTTTCGTCGTCGCTCTGTTAGTACGTCATATGCTTCGTTGATCTGATTGGTTTATTTGGCCCGTCTATCACCAGAGATGGCAAAAGTACTCACTTTCCGTACTTGAGT
>NW_015151393.1:250896-255923 GCF_000732505.1 Cyprinodon variegatus | reverse complement strand
CATCCATCCAGCTACTCTCACTTATCCGTCAGGGTCACGGCGGGGCTGATGCCTATCACCAGCAGTCTATGGGTTAAAGGCGGAGTACATGCCAGACAGGTTGCAGGGCAACACAGAGACACACACATACCTAAGGACAATTTATTGACGTAAATTAGCCAAACAGTCACGTTTATGGACTGTAGGAGAAAGCCAGAGTGCCCAGAGCAAACCCACGCATGTATTGTAACATGCAAACTTGTTGCAGAAATACCCTGGAACGGGAGTCTAACCCACGGCAACCGTGACCAAACTGTGGCACTGTGCAGCCCCAGTAGTGGAGAATGTTGGACTAAATGTGTTGTAGTTTTCCTTTGTGTGGTATTTAAAAACTCATGTTTAGTCCAATAATTATTTTTACTTTGTAATATCTTTCACCCATATATACCCGTTTTGTCTTCCTCATTTTCAGTACCTCTTGTAATTTCTACAATGTCATCGATTTTAATGAGGTCCAGCTCAAAATTGAAAGGTTTAACGTTACTCGTTGCTGTTTTGGCTAAAGGGAGTTAGAGCTTTAGGATCTAGCCCAGAATGCATTACAGTGCAGGGCTGCTCTGTAGCACAGTGGGTAGCACTGCTGCCTTGCAGCAAAAAGGTTCCGGGTGGGATTCCCGGCGCGGGGTCTTTCTGCAGTTTGCATGTTCTCGCTGAGCATGCATGGGTTCTCTCCGGCTTCCTCCCACAGTCCAAAACCATGACTGTTAGGTTAATTGGCTTCTCTAAATTCTCGTTAGGTGTGAGGTGTGTGTGCATAAATGGTTGTTTGTCTCTGTGTTGCCCTGCGATTAACTGGCGAGCTGTCCAGGGTGTACCCTGCCTCTCGCCTGTAGACAGCTGGACATAGGCACCAGCAACCCTTGTGACCCCGCTTGGGATAAGCATGACGGAAAATGGATGGATGGAATAGATGGCATTACAGTGTAAACAATATGGCAATGTTTGCGTGAGACGATATTTTATTTACATTCATTTGAACTTAACAGCCTTTTTTTGTATCTTATTCAATAAAAAACCAAAAATTCTTAAAGAAAAACTATTTTTACAACATTTTAACAGCTTTGCACATCCTGTCAAAAAAAATCTTGCCCAGTCTTTGCAAAAGGGCTACCACAAATGAGATGGAGAAAATCTATGATTTGTGGGCCATTGTCTTACTGGAAGCAAAGCCTATGGCTTTTGAACCTTTTTGGGTCCTCTAACAGGTTTTATTTCAGGATTGCTCCACCCATCTTCTCCAAAATCCACAATAATTCATCATTGGCAAAGCATTCCCGTGGCATGATGTTGATGTTGACCAAAATGTTGACTCTCTGGAGAGCAGTTTTAATGTTTTTACTCTGGTTTCCCTCCTGACCAGAGGATTCTTCTTCACCAGGTTTTCCTTGTCCCCCTTGTTGCACCCTTGACTTGCCTCGTAGCTTCCTTTCATTGCAAGAAATCATGCTACAAACCCTAGTATGAAAAATGCATGACCTATTAGATTCTCCCACATGTGACTTGGATCTATTCTGCACCTCTATTACAAAAAAAGGGTCTTCTGGTAGCTCCACCAAATAATGTTCTCTTTTCCTGGCCTTTCTTTTTGGTGCATTGTTATGTCTTGGTCACAGAGGTGTAAAACCTTTTTATTACTCAAGTAGAAGTATAAATCCTACTGTTTGCTGGTGAAGATTCTGAGTCATCCAGGTCATAGATATTCCAAAAAGTAAAAAAAAAATAATCCACTTGACTTGGTTTCAAAGTTTGAAGATGTTTCGCTTCCCATCCAGGAAGCTTTTTCAATTCACAATGTCAGAATTTGCGTTGAGTTCGAGGCTGTATAGAGTAGCCCAGAAACTTATTTTGGCCTGGAAAATATGCAAATTGAAACAGCCTGCAATACCCAATACTGGATACAGGTCTGACCCGTCCTTCTGTTACAATTTGCATGTTTTCTAAGCCAAGGTTTTTGGGCTACTATATAAAGCTTCGAACTCAATGTTATTTGTGACATTTTGAATTGAAAAAACATCCTAAATGGGAAGCGAAATGTCCATTCGATTGTTCCTACTGTTTAAAACACTTTTAACAAGTCAGAGTATCAACTTAAGCTTTTTACTCTAGTAATAGTGTAAAATTACCATTTTTAAAACTACTTAAAGCATGAAAGCAAAAGTAATGCAGGAAAAATGTTAAGGACAGATGCTTTACTGCGCTACCCTATTAAAGGAATATTTTTTTTTATAATTCTACATGATAACGTCTGTATACCTAATTTTCTTAGTTTTATAACTAATGGTAACGGTGTCAAATTTTACTTTGCATCATCTTGAAAAACTATTTATTTTGGTATGTGGGGAACAACAAGTTGGGGCAGCACCTTATACAAACACAAAGAAATTGTCTTGATGAAACAAATTATTATGATGATTTTTCTTTTGTAAATACCAACAGGCCACAACAAAAATGAGCTTAAATGAAACAAAACTAACGAGTCTATTTTTAAAATGTAAGGGGTAGAAAGTAGAGATAATTGCTAAAAAATTATGTAAGGAGTAGAAGTAAAAAAATGTCTAAAAAAATAATTACTCCAGTGAAATATAGTTAGCCAACATTTCTACTTAAGTAAGGTTACAAAGTATTTGTATGTTTTTACTTGATACTTCTGCTTGGTAAGTATACATTTCTGTCCCTTTTTTATTTTCATTTTGGCATGACAGCTACAACAAAAAAATTAGATACATTCAAAGCTTAGAGTCATGTTTTAGAACCATATTGTTAATTCCTTAACAGCAGTGTTAATGTCTCCATTCATGTTGGATTTAGGTTTATACTTTGACTAGGCCATTCATAGAAATCTATTTACTTTGATTGAATTCATTCCCTTATATTCTTACTGTTTCAGTTTGCTTTCCCTCTGAAAGTTGAACCCTTGCCTTATTTTCTAGTGTTTTCCAGCCTCCAGTATTTTTCCCCCAGTACTGCCTTAATATAACCTTTTCCATCAGATTTCTAGTCAGCATAATGATGCTGCCACAGTGTTTCCCCATATGAAAATATTAAGTTCAGTTGGATGCTGGTAGAGATTCTCAGTCATCCAGGTCATAGTCATTCCAAAAAGTTAAGTTTAAAACCGCTGGACTTTGAAGAATTTTGAGGACACTCCGTTTCCCATCCAGGAAGCTTTGTCAATTCAAAATGTCTGGATTTCTGGATTAGCTTTGAGTTCCAGGTTTTTATAGAGTAGCCCAAAACTTTGTAATGGCTTAGAAAACATGCAGATTGAAGAAAAACCAGCTCCACCCCTTAGTAATGGGATCGTTGAGGTGGTTATTGGCCTTTATTACTTTATTATTGGCCTTTATCAATACTGGCCCATTCCTCTGAAAAGGCAGTCGTTAAGCGTCATTGTTGGCCTGACTGACCTGGCCAGATATTTTGTTCCCCTGCATTGCGATGGGGGTTGAAATGGTATTGGGAAGGAATCAACTGTATCGCTGCAATGTAGGTTTTTGACAGCTGAGACCTGAGTCCACCCCCTCTGTTTAAAGTTTTTTTTTTCTCTTTCAACACAAATGGCTTCCTTCACACCCCTTTCAAACCCCTTGTCTTCTTTATCTAAAATGTGAACATTCTGGTCCTCAAACAAATGTCAAAGACGGTTCAGTTGGATGCAGAGTTATTTTCTTACTATATGTAGCCAAAATGGACCAACTGGCGAGTGGAAAGCATCAGCAGAGCCAAACTTGGGACTTTGTTTCACAGTCTAACCTGGTTTTGAATATCTTATCAGCTCTGTCTGTCGTGTTCCTTGATCTGTATGATGCTCTCTGTCCTTTAATGTTTTCATGTGAACCGCAGAGGCCTTCATAGGGCAGCTGGAACGTATTTAGTTGGAATTTGTAACTATGTGATATGAAACATCAGATTTTTTGGAAGCAATTAACTATTTAACCTTTTCTAAAACTCTTTATTCTTTGCCTTCCACTCCACAGTAAAATGCTTTATATTCAAGCTGTGTCTGTTGCTGATAAAATGCTCTATTGAAGAGAACTGCTCACACTTAACAGTATGCTCTGCTATTTCCTCTTAAACTGTGGGATTTTAGTTTGAGAAGCATTTGAGAGGCATTATACCTTTTATATGTAGGACCTGCCTTCTTTTAAAACATCCCTTTGCAGCATTTGATATTCTCAGGGCGTGGTACTCCTACAAAAATGTGCTCTGCGAAATGAAAGAGTAATGTCTGTTATTAAATTGTGACAGCTGGGCTTACTAGACAGAAATGCATAATGAAGCGGTTTATTTGTTCTCAGAGGTAAAATAAAGACATCTTGGTGTTTCTGGGAGCTGCAGCAGACGGTGATAATAATGATGATGTGCTTATTAATTGCTATTAGTCATGAAAACACCCCTTGAAAGGATTTTTTTTTTGAGTAATCCTTACCGTACAGATACCATTGACTAACAGACACACATAGAAGTGAATCTGCAGCCAAAATTTGTGGTTACAGTCAGACTCTTCTTAATCACACCTGCAGTGCGCTGCACACTAATGCAGCGTACGCAGCAGACAAACCTGTTGTGAGTAAATGGCAGCAGGTGAAGTAATAGCTTGTGTCACGATGTCATGTTGTAGCTTGTGCAGACGGAGGAGACAGTTTCACACGAAGGAGGGTGGACGGGGGATGGAAAGAGAAAAGGGAAAGGGATGAGCAGAAAGGGGAGGGAGCAGAGCAGTGGGCGGAGATAACCTGTTAGTGAGGGGATAAACGAGAAATAAAGAATGCAATGCAATTTGTCTCAGAGAGATATTATTATTTAATTCAATTCAATTCAGTTTATTTCTATAGCGCCAATTCACAACACAAGTCATCTCAAGGTGCTTTACATTTCAACGAGATCATACAGTCAAATTGATTCAAAGTTTTCTATCTAAGGAAAACCAGTTGATTGCATCGACTCATTCACTTGAAGGCAATCCTTCACACTAAGCATGCTTGTAG
>NW_015151393.1:236343-248509 GCF_000732505.1 Cyprinodon variegatus | reverse complement strand
GGAGTTTGGTAGGACAAATGCCTGTTTGGCCTCACACCCTATTTAAAAAAAACAGCAAAACAGAAACACTGCTACACCAGCTATGAATGGTGATATAAGATACAGTTGCTCAGGCTTACAGGTTGTGTTCTTTTTGCACAAAGAACAATAAGACATTTTATGTTCTGTCATCTTTATGTGCAGAACTTTCCTGTTTAGTGGTTATTTACTTATCTCGCTGCAATGCTTTTTTTTTTGTTTGTTTCCTCTATTTTTAACCAGATCTACTTTATGTGTTTCATCTCTGTACAACCAAATATTTTTCTTTCATTTATATTTGGATAAATAGGCCTACCTCATGGTAGTCTATCAACATACTTGGGTGCAATATTTTGTTGTGGAAGTAAAAATTCAAAATCTAGATAAGTCATTTTTTCTTAGAATAAGTGCATTTGTTTTTGGATTAAGGAGGTAAAATATACATTTTGTCAATGGAACAAGACAATTTACACTTAAAATAAGAAAACACAGTTGCATTGTCTTATTTCAAGTGTGTATTATCTAATTATCTTATTTTAAGAATAAAAATACTCATTCCATTGGCAAACAATCTCATTTACCTACTCAAATTAAGAGTAAATACACTTAATATAAGAATTTTATACTTATTTCTAGATTGTTTTTCCAGTGTAATGCTTTACAAAATTAGAAATATTTAATTTGTTTTAGGCTTTCTTTTTTGCTTTAACTCTGATCAGACTAAAAGCATCTGAAAGAAAATATTTTCTGCCAGAAATTATTTGTTGGATTTAGGTCTGGGCTTTTCTAGGCCATTCTTTCACTTTAGTGCATTTTGATCCCAAACCATTCCGTTATCCAATATTGGGCTGTTTTGGCTGTATAGGAACTTTCAAACAGGATAGGGCTCTGGTGTTTTACTCCCATTTATGTAACAGTTTTAGCCACATTATACCCTTTAACAAAATGTATGTTTGTCACAATCTATGGACATACAACTGAGTATCATCAGCATAACATTGGTTACTAGAAAAGCACTCGGAGAGCACAGACCTCCGCCAAGCAGCAAATGTTGCCCCATATTGTGACTTACACCCATACTGGAGCTAAAACTTGCACCTAATCTGGATGATTACCAAATGTTCTGCTCTCACCTTCTTCATTCATTGCTTGTTTTTCAGTGTAGTCCTGTTTCTCTGACTGGGACTAACTGTGTGTGCTCTCTTTCATCCTCTGACATGGGAGCTGGCTCGTAGCTCGTCTGCCTGGCTATGTGTTTCCTAGATGGGGCCACCTGTGAAGCTGGTTAACAGTTGCCTTTTGTATCTCTGCTTTTTTCTGGAAGTCTGCTTCTGGTATCTTGAACTCCAGTCGGCCTCAGTAGTCTGACTGCTCAAACTGAGCCTGGTTCTATTGAAGGTTTCTTCCTGTTAAAAGAGAGTTTTCCTCTCCACTGTCGCTACAAGCAATCAGTCAATGAGTCAGTTCTAAGGGGAACTCACTACCTGTAATTGAGTACTCATCTTTTGCGTCATTATTTTTTCACAGTCATATGAGGGATTGAAGGATGATCTATGAGATGTTCTTCATAGACCAACCCTGGTTTAACTTCATCTTCCTCCCTGAACTCTTTGCTGTCTTCTTTAATCTTTGTGATGTTATTTATTTTCAAATGAACCTCTGAGGTGTCCAAAACAGCAGGTCACAAAGGGGTGTGTATACTTAAGCCGTGTAACCTTGCCCTGTTTATGTTCTGCCTACAGATTAGGTGGAGTCCTTCCTAAACATGCAGTTCCCCACTCAGATGGAAGACTTGTTTTTGAGCGACCCCTTAACATCTCAGACATGGGCACCTATCAGTGCTTGGTAAACAACACTGAGGGCAAATACGAGGCGAAGGTGGAGATTACCTTAAAAGGTAGATAACAGAGCATTCAGCATGTCTTGTCAATCTAATGCATACTGTGAGAATCTACATATGTATGTATAAACAAACCCTTTCAATCCCGGCTGTATCTGCTGTAACAGAGCATAGAGAGGAAATACATGAGAACAAGATGATGTACATCGTTGGGGGTGCGGCTGGTGGGCTGCTGATTGTCATGCTCATCCTTGTCATCGTCCTCACATGTCACCACAAGCAAAAGAACAAGAAACTGAAAAGGGAGCTGACAAAGAAAAGGTATAAGAGAAGAATTTTTATGATTCTAAGGTTTTATTTAAAATCAGATTTATCTTTAAAAGGAAAACATACATGAATAACATTAATCAAGCATATTAAATTTAACAGCAATAAGATAATATTAAGGTGATTAGAAAAAACAGCAGATTTAGGAGTCAATGCAAGGAAAATGCAGTTTCCGAACCAACTATAAGCATTATTTATGTTGATATAATGACGCAATTTAAAAACTCCCATTGAATGTTCGAGTAACTGTCAAATTTTCCATCTCATATTTCTTCCAGGGAAGAAATATCTAATCTGTCCAGACAAGCTTCATTCAGGAGGGTGAACTCTGTCAGCACTGATGCAAGAGAGGTGATTCTAGTTTCTTTTTGTGTTTGTGTGTGTTTATATATTTTTTGAAAGCATTGTGATTCTTTTTTATAAAAGCAGATTGAGGAGAGCCTCCCTCTGAGAGTGGAGTCAACCCTGAGGAACAGCCTGTCTTCCCTCGGGGTCAGTCTACGTATCAATATAAATCTGCATGCAGGGCCAGGGCCTGGGACTGAGGCTTTACTGTCCAGATGCCGCGCGGCTAAGTTCTGAGTTTCTCCATTTCAGACCTGAATGTAGTGCATCTCAGACTTGCATTTCTTTAAGGCTTTATTTATATTTTTGAAATGCTTTTCTTTTGGGGGACGTTTGGGTTTCTATGATTTTGGAATGCTAATTTTTCTTTTAAGTATATATAGACAAACAACTGGACTGTATTATTTGTAGCATGAAAACACCATCTTCTGTTGTTTTACTGATAAATATGATGCAAAAAGTCATTGTTTCCCAATGATTAGTTACTATATGCAGAACAAAATGCCTAAGCTTCTATTTAATTGTAACTCAATATCTCTCATAGTATGTATAAGAAATAGCATCATAATAGAAAACTGCTGTGATGATTCCAGAAAAAGCTTAAAAAAAAAAATAATAATCCACTGGATTTTGTTTCCAAGTTTGAAATCGTTTCACTTCCCATCCAGGAAGCCTTTTCAATTCAAAATGTCACAAATACCGTTGAGTTTGAGGCTTTATAGAGTGGAAAATAAACAAAGCCTTGTTTAGGCTTAGAAAACATGCAAATTAAAACGGACGAAAGGGTCCGCACCTTAGGAATGGGAGTCGTTCGGGTTTATTAGCCTGCAATACCCTATACCTCTATGTCTCTGAAAGGGGGCTCGTTAGAGGGAATTGTTGGTCTGGCTGAACAGGCGAGGTGTTCTGTTCCTCTGTATGGGGGACGGATGTCAGGTGGGATACATCTATATTTTTTAAATCTCTTTTGCCTCAATCACTAGAAATCTAGAAAGAGCTTCTGCTGTAATCAGACTTTATCCAGCTGGCTAAATATTACATTAGCATCAAAAAAGAAAAATCATATGACTAGTTTTAAATTAGCCAACAATTATTGCATTTCAGAGAGTTCCTTGCTTTGCTTGTGATTCTTTATTAAAGTTACACCAAATCTACTCTCAGCAGTGCTGTTAATCCTTTTCAGAGGCAGATGTTGGATTTTTCCTATATTGGTTTTAAACAACAAATTAAAAAGAGCTAATGCACAGAATCTGCTATCTTAATTGGCACATTTATAATTCACTTACCAAAAGAAGGGGATAGAAGTGGCCTTTTGGTTAGAAAGCAGGGTATTTGCCTCCTGGAGAGGCAGCAGGTCCTTGAATTTTACCCTTAGCCCCAAAATGCTTCCAAGGCCTTTCTAAAAAATATACTCACTGCTCAATAAGCGATGTTAAAAGCAGGGGTCAAATTATTTTGTGATACAAAAATCGAAAGGACAAATAAAGTTCATTATTATCAAAGTTTTTTTTTTTTTTTTATTATTCCTTTATTTAACCAGGAAAAGTCCCATTGAGATTAACAATCTCTTTTTCAAGGGAGTCCTGGCTGAGATAGCGGCAAAAGATTACATTACAAATTACATTACAGTTTACAATTACACCTATCTATAATTAGAAATTCATCAAACAGTTACAAACCATAGATCTCATTTCGAAACCTTTGAGCAATCGTTTAAAATGTCCGATTGGAATCAAATCCTTCAACTTCCAGTCTTTCTGAAGATTGTTCCATGCTGCAGAGTACTGAAAAGCTGTCTTTCCAGCTTCAGTGCGGACACTAGGTACAGACAGAAGCAAAGACTCTTGAGAATGTAGAGAATACAGTCCAGCCGCTTATTAATCCTTGTCCATTTTATTGTATTCAGTATAACTGGATAAAATGAGAAGGTTAGCATTATGTAAGCGGAACTGCTACAATCACAATTAAATCCTAGCTCTGCATGGACCTGTTTATACGATACTGTGAAAAAAAATATATATTTCCATCTGAAAAATCACACGAAGAGAAAAGACAATTAGGTGAAATTTATTGATACAATTACTTTGTCTTTGGCGCTCAGACCTCGACAGAAAACAGAGATTTATTTGATAGATATGCATGAACAGGAGCAGAGAATAGGGCTGTTTTTCCGCAGGCCTGAAACTGGTGGTGGAGTGGAGATGGATGAAGTTGTTCAGTCTGTAGACTGCTGGTTAGCAAGACGGTATGTTGAGCTTTATGGGGAGATCCAGTGGACTGCATGAGCTGATACTAGAGCTTCACTCAGGGACTTGGAAGATGGAAGTCCAGTTGGATAACACAGGTCGAGAGAACCTGTCCATGATGAGCAAGCATGAAGCGACAGTGGAGAGGAAAAACTCCCAGTTGGGGAGAAACCTTTGGCAGAACCAGGCTGAACATGGCGGTGTTCTGCCGGACCGGTTGAGATGAGACAGGGAACGCAGTAAGAGTCCGGAAGGAATGAAAATCTGATTAAGCTTTAGCTATGAAGGTGGAGGAGGGGCTGGAGGTGGGTTGAATTGGCGTAGCATGTGAATGAAGTCACACAGCGCATCCACAGCCTGCGCACAGGTCAGACAGTGCGGTTCAGAGGCCTTTTAAGATGAACTTTGGACACCGATTGGCTTTCATGTCGCAGGTGGATATAGGAGAGCAATCAGTTTCTTCAATTGAACTTGTGTCTAGGCTCCATTTTAAACAAACTGCAAAAGCAGACCTTTAAGTTGAAAACAGAGCTCAGCCCACACCAGTGGCTTTGTTAAAGTTCCAATCAAAACCTCTATTTGCATTGCTGCTATAATGGTTTCATAGAAAACCTAGACGATGCTAGGCCTGTTAGCTTTATTGCATGCTAACAGTCGAGAGATCCGACTTTTTGTATAGAAGAACAGGATCTTAAATTAAAAAATCAGTTCTTTTCAGATGTTTTGGAAGTGGGAGAATATTTGGGGATTTTTCGGTGTGGTTAGTTTTGTGTGTCATGCATGTTTTGTGTGGTTCAGATGGTTAGAAATTATGCTACACCAGCTGCTTCTTCACTTCCTTTTCCTTGCATAGTTTTCTTAACTGATTAGTGCCTATCCAAGCAGTTTTAAGACCTGAAACAGCACCTAAAAAGGTTAATGTAACAGGAAGTGAAGGCTCAAAATACAGGACTTTGAAAAAGTATTCCTACCCCTTGAACTTTTCCCCATTTTCACAATGAAACCACACTCTTCTTTGTATTTTATATTGATCCTAAACACAAGCTAAAACCTAATGATATAGTGGAAGTATTACTTTCTGTGAGGTAAAAAAAAAAAAAAAGTAAAATACTTTTAAATGACATTCTAAAAAATGTAGTATACTTTGTTCATGGGAAAAAGTTCAATTGCATGAATGCTTTTGCTGGCTAATTAAATACGTTATTAAGTCTCTATAAGTAAATTTATCTTTTAACACAAGTATCTATATATATATATATAAGTGCTTCTCTATGTTTTAACAAACAGTTTTTTTTCCTGCATTAACAGGAGCAAGCCCGTTGCCGCGACAGCAGATCGACCATCTCAGGTGTGCGTGTAGGAGGGGGCTCTGCTTACGACTCTCTTGGAAGACCGTCTATCTACAACAACTCAAGGAGGGGAAGGGACAGGGCTATGGTTAGGGACGATGAAACTCAGCTTAGAATAGAGCAATTTGTGAGAAACAGCAACATGTCCTTGGTAAGTATGTTGTTCTGCTTGTTTCATGTCTAAACTTGTTTATAACAAATTACGGAAAACTTCTCATCTATTTTACTAACCTCTGCATATTTCTGGTGGATGATAACAATGACAAAGGTTTCTGCTTGGTGTCGTTGCAGCAGGAGACCCGTTTGCTTCCCCCTCTCATCCAAGGAAACTACCCCACAATACGCTCAACCGAGGTCATAAGAAAGATGAACGGCAGCGCTATCATCCCAGCAAATGGGGGTTCACACACAGGAAGCACCATCAAGAGCTACCAGCCCCCTCCGACGAGCAGCACCTACCCACAAGGAACATATGATGAGGATGAGATTGATGAAGGGCTAGGTGGCCCCATTAATCAGGAGCATCCTGATGATCAGGACAGTGTGGCCTCCAGCTCCAATTTCTCCAAAAACAGGATGAGCCCTCCGGCTCTCAGTCACAACCCCCACACTTCCTACGTCCACAAGGCCCAGATCGTTTAGCAGGAAGCAGCAGGACCCCATGTGAAACCACAGAAGTAGGAAGCTGTGCTTTTGACATTTCCCAGTCACCAAGATTAGCATCATTTCTGTTCTCCTCAGGGTGGAAACAGACTTCTCTTAAGAAGGAAGTCCGGAAGGATTCCTGACTTCTGCACGCATTTTGGAGATCAGTCATTACAGACAAAATATGATGTTACAACATTTCCAACTGTTGCAGTTGCAGCAGCTTTTGCAATGCCCTGTTGTTTTAAGAGGCTTCAGATGCCAGCACAGCTCAGAAACATTGTGCAGATACACCTGGAGCTTTTCATACCAGTGGAAAGCAGGAAATGCGGGAGGAGTAACAAAAAAAGAAAAAGAGCTGTGGGAAAGTATGTTAATCAGAGGAGTGGATTGCAACAGGTGGTGTTCGGTGGAAGAGTAACTGTGCGTATGATGAGTTTGCATACACGCACTTCTTTGGACCTGATCCAGAACTTGTGCGTCTCTGGCCACGCCTCAAACACCGATATCTCTGTATACCTTCACTTCAGTCATCCAGACGAGGAAGTATGTCTCTGCATTGATCTTTCTGCACATATGGACTGTTTGGTGTCCATGAGACTTTCTTTTACTGAAACGGCAGTTAAAATGTTTTCATATCATTATTCAGTTCAGATGCTTCCACAAGATCGTATGTGTACTTTATTTTTTTTTTTTTTTACAAAGTTACAATCTCCCCGTGTTATTTTTTTTACTTAAGGATACTGTGAATAGAAATTAGTCCACCCAACTTCTACATGTCTTTTGTGGACTTTGACGTTGTATACAGTTGTGCTTGAAAGTTTCCATACCCATCCATTAAAGACAAAAAATATATATTGATAGTGATTTTGAATATATATATATGTGTATATATATATTAATAAATAAAACAAGTAAACAAGCCTGATGGAGCTCCTGAAGTAAACTTTTGTTGAGCAATACTATGAGGCAGTCACTGAAATCAGGTGTTTTCTGTAATGTTCAGGAAATGCTCATTCACACTTTTATATCTGTTGATAGGTATGTTGGTGCTTTAATTTGTATAGGATAGTTTGTTTTTTTAGAATAATTTGAAAGAATAATTAAATTAAATCTATATTTTATTTTACTAAGTTACAATTTAGTACACTTTTTTAATCATTACATTTTTTTTTACAGTTTTGAACACAAAACTAAAAAAATGGGAGGGTATGTAAACTTTCTAGAACAACTGTATGTTGTAAACTTAAAACTACACATTACATAATCAGCTCCAAGTCATAACAATTCACTATCCACACTTTGCCATTTGTCTGTATCAGTTTTTATCCCTTAGGTTTTTTTTTGGTTTTTTTAGCTTTGATGAATGATGGGTCACAAAATGTCACAAAATAATGAGTCACAAAATGCTTGGACCGCACTTATAATTAAATTCGATTTCAGTTTTTACTGAATTCATATAACCATGTTTTCCTTACAGTAGACTGAAAGGAGATTCTAAAAACATTCTTCAAATCATTAATTGTTAAAGGGGGGGAAATGTCCCCCTGGTGGGTACAAATTGATATTTGGTACTGGGGGAAAAAATGACTGTAAAATAGCCAAAACTGCAAAGGTGCAACTGCAAAGACAATGCAAAAGAAAAAAGGACCAGCGACCAATGAAGTATGGTACACCGATGCTGAGTTGCCTGTTTGCATGTTCACTCAGATATACGCTCAGGACAAAAGTCATGAAAATGAATGTTATCATGGATATTACCATGTGCCATTTTGAAAGTTTTCAGAACCAGCAACAAAACTATGCCTTTGCAAGAGTAATGTGACCTTATCGTTCTGATATGCTGGCATGTGCGTGTTTACTGTTTTTAGTTTTTATTCTCATTATTTGTGGAATGTTGATTTTATTGTTTGGCTCAGATTTGTTTTGGAGTATTCATAAGGGTTCAGTTGCTGCCCTCGAAGGGGTGTGCCAAAGGGAATAATGTGTTTTTGCTGTATTTTGCAAAACTGAAAGTATTATTTTGTTCCATGTTGTAAAAGCATTCACCTACATGGCTGTTTCCAGTAAGTGGATGCTCCCTAAAGCCGTTGCTAAAATGTCTAAATCAGTTTGGGACAAAAAAAGCAACAACAAAGCAGGTCACCTAAGAGAGAGCCGTTGAACGGCTTGGAATTGATTTCTTAAAAACTAGCGCTCCCTGCTGTGAACAGTAAAGAATTGCAATTTTCTGGTGGAACTCAGCTTCAATTATTTATATATATATATATATATATATATATATATATATATATATATATATATATATATATATATATATATATATATATATATATATTTGTCTGTATATTTTTAATTCAAAAACCAGAACATCTTCCTGATCACAATTTATTTCCCCTGGTGGGTTCTAAGGGGATTGAACATAAATAGGAGTGTAAAGTTCAATGTGCTTGGTCACATTCAATTAACCAAGGGATTCTTTTTTTGTACAGGTGAAACTCTACAGTGGATGTTAATGTTTAAATAAATACACCAATAACATATTGGTAATCACTGTGGCCCTTGATTATTTATGTTTAATGTGCTTGAAAGCTTAATGGATAAAAAAACTTATAAGAATAGATAAGGTAATCGGTTATTACCATATTTTGAGATAAACTTTAATTTGCTTCAGTTTATTTATATGGCACCAATTTACACAGATATCTCAAGGCACTTTACAGAGAAAATTCAACCAGATCATACAGTTAGATTGGTTCAAATTGTTCTATGTAAGGAAAACCAGATGATTGCATTGACTCGTTGGCTCGAAAGCAATCCCTCACACCATGCATGCTTGTAGAGGAAAAACTAACTTTTAATAAGAAAAAACCTGTAGGAGAACCAGGCTCACACTGAGCCTGGTTCTCCTAGAGGCAGACTGGGGTTCTGCTGAGGCTGACTGGGGTTCAAGGAGACAGAAGCATACATAGAAAAAGAAACAAAAGTACATTCAGCAGGAATTTCACCATTTTAAGCACTACACCTGCAATGTGAAAAGTCTGGCACAAAATCCTTAACACATCCGAAGAAAGGATCTCACATTTTAGCTGAGATTTATTACCACTTTGTCCCCCAGGGCTTCCTCATATTTGTTTCACTGTATCCCTTAGATGTGTTGATTTGATTGTATCAAAGAGTTCATTGTGCAAGTAAGTGAGGATATTTACCAAACCAGATCTCAGTCCAAGTCTAGCAAACATGTATGAACTTTTTGATTTGAATCTGGATGTAGTTAGGTTGTGTGAACCTGCCCAACTAGTTATGTCAGATTGGAGGAAGCTGCATCCTCTCAGCTCGCAAACAACTGCCCTCTATTTAGAATATAACTATTATTGTGTTTCAGTACTTGGAAAAAACATTAGAACATCTTGAAGTCCAAAATGACAATTTATGGATGTCCTGATAATAAAGAATGACTGTTATATAGTCCAGCTTTGAAATAACACATGCATGGACTGAGTGTTGGATGAAAAGTGACTGGTTGAAATCAGCTCAGGGTCAGTCTATGCTGTTCACAATGAACCATATGGAAAATAAATGACCATAACATTTATATTTTCTAGGTAAATCACTGAAGACAGATCAGTTTTTTTAAAATAAGGCTTGTCATAATGGGCTTTAAAGATCATGCAGAGAACTACTCAGAGACCAAGGGTAAAAGTTACTGGTTTATTGAGGGCTAGCAAAACACAGATGAAGAGAGATATTCTGCTGGGTAATAGTGTTGGACCTCAGCGGACTGGTGAACCTGAACCGGAAACTATGAAGGGGAGATCACAATGATCAGTTCAGGGACCGTGGGAAAAAGACAGAGGCTTGTATATTGCTTGAGAGGCACTCATGTTTTGGGGGGCTCTTGGTAATTCCTTGGATCCAGTTTGTGTTAGAAGGAAGAAGGAACTCGTTGGAAAGCAGACAGGCAGACTAATGTTGGACCAAGAGGAGTAAAGGAGCAGACTGTCACCTGGCTTTCCAGAAGTGGACTTGAACAGACCATGTGGAGGTTTCTCCTTGCTCAGTGTGACTCAGATAATCCTTCCTGGGGGATAGAAGGTCCAGGCTTATCCAGTGTTTCAGGAAGGCTTCCTGCTGAAGAACAAAGACAAAACAAGCTTAGACTCAGAGAGACAAGACTAAGGTTAGACTCTGCTATTCTCAGTACAGCTAGAGTACCCAATACTGGCAAACACTCAGGCGTCGAGGTAGTGACAGCCCGCTGCTCAAATACTCCTCTTGTAATGACCCAACGAGCCGCAGGTGTGCAAGGAGGCCCAATGAGGACAGGGCACCATCTGGTGGTGGAGAGAAGAAAACACAAAAACAACCCACACAAACTAGAATCCTAACAGGCTTTTGTTAGTAAAACTGTGAACATATTCATACATCGGTGCTGTTGAAATTATTCTGTGGTTCTCGTAAATTAAACGGGCTGAGCAATTGTTCTTTATCTTTAGTTACATAGAGGCCTCCCAGATTACTGTAGAAACAAACTCACCACATAAAACATAAAAGGGTATGCTTGAAAGAATGTTATTTCTGCTTTAGTCCTCTTTATTTGTAGCATATATTTGTGAATAATTAATTAGTCTATTGTCTTTTTTGTCAGATTTTGGTTAATACAGCCTACTAACTTTAAAAATGTCAAGGTAGGAGATTCCAGATGATAAATCACTGCTGCCACCCTCTGGTTTGGAAGAGAACTGCTTATTCAAAGGGGGTGAATTACATCCCAGTGGGGAAAAGAAATCACCAGTGGTGGACAAAGTACTCAGCTATAGTACTTGAGTAATAGCAGTGATACTCGTGGTCAAATATTTCTCAACTAGATGTAAAAATTCCTTGGAAACATTTCCTCAAGTTATAGTACTGAAGTAGGCCTACTTACTTTGAAAAGGTATTGGGGAGGATGCTCTTTTTCTGAGTGCACCATCAAAATAAGAGGTCCTCCTAATTGTCAATCATTCTGCTGATATGTTTACGTACGGTCGTCCTACGTGTTTGTCCCCATTTTCACTTGAGTCTAACATAGTGGAAAAATTGCAAATCTTTTGGAAAGTGAGCTTGTATGAGCGATGCAAACAGCAACTTTTAAACAGAGTGTGCACAAGGAGAAATGGGATTGTGTATGCTCTCGCATGTTTTTTATAAGCATTCCCTCTCCGGAGTGGGTACAGGGCAGTGGCGGCCGGCCCATAGGGGGCGCTGGGGCACCGCCCTCCCTGATAAGAAGAGAGAAACGTAAAATATATTTTTAGAAATTAACTCATAAATGTCAGTTTTACTCTCTAGACCGTGTACCTATAAGCAAAACAAATTATATAAACTACATTTCCCTATCTACTGTCATTAATTTG
>NW_015151393.1:221235-236178 GCF_000732505.1 Cyprinodon variegatus | reverse complement strand
CAGATTCAGTCCACAAGAGCTGGTATCATGTATGTTTTAGTTCTTCTCCCCGGATGTAGTTACTACCTCCTCAGCCATGTCAGGGCTTTGCATATCCTTGCTAATGAAGTACAATTTGACAAAAATGTGTTGAAAAAGAGGTAACTACACTGCAAAAAATTAAAATCTAAGCATATCAAGAAAGGACAATAAAGGTATTTTCTATTCTACTCTATATAACTTTTTGTTAAACTAGGTGTATTTTTTCATGTATTGAGCAGGTATGTTTGACACTTTGCCAATGGAATAAGTTTTGATTTACATACAAAACAACAAAATACAATAACTACAGTCATTCCGTAAAAGTTTAAAAACCAATCCACTGGACTTGGTTTCCAAGGTTTGAAGACATTTCCGTCCAGGAAGCTTTCTCAATTCAAATGTGTGGATTTGCAGTGAGTTTGAGGCTTTATATGAACAAGGCCTTGTATTGCTTGGAAACATGCAAATTGAAACTGACGAGCGGGTCGTTTGGTTCCATTGTTGGCCTGTAATACCTGGAACCTGTCTATGATTGTGAAAGGTCTGTTGTTAAAGGCGGGATAGACTACCGTTCAAAAGTTTGGGGTCACATTGAAATTTCCTTATTTTTGAAGGAAAAGTACTGTACTTTTCAATGAAGATAACTTTAAATTATTCTTAACTTTAAAGAAATACACTCTATACATTGCTAATGTGGTAAATGACTATTCTAGCTGCAAATGTCTGTTTTTTGGTGTAATATCTACATAGGTGTATAGAGGCCCATTTCCAGCAACTATCACTCCAGTGTTCTAATGTTACAATATGTTTGCTCATTGGCTCAAAAGGCTAATTGATGATTATAAAACCCTTGTGCAATCATGTTCACACATCTGAAAACATTTTAGCTCGTTACAGAAGCTACAAAACTGACCTTCCTTTGAGCAGATGGAGTTTCTGAAGCATCACATTTGTGGGGTCAATTAAACACTCAACAGTCTATTCTTGTTCTTAGAAATGAAGGCTATTCCATGCGAGACATTGCTAAGAAATTGAAGATTTCCTTCAATGGTGTGTACTACTCCCTACAGAGGACAACACAAATAGGCTCTAACCAGAGTAGAAAAAGAAGTGGGAGGCCGCGTTGCACAACTGAGCAAGAGGATATGTACATTAGAGTCTCTAGTTTGAGAAACAGACGCCTCACAGGTCCCCAACTGGCATCTTCATTAAATAGTATCCGTAGTAGCCTGTTTGTGCTGTCCTCTGAAGGGAATAGTGCACACCGTTGTAGGAAATATTCAATTTCTTAGCAATTTCTCACATGGAATAGCCTTCATTTCTAAGAACAAGAATAGACTGTTGAGTTTCAGATTAAAGTTCTCTTTTTCTGGCCATTTTGAGCGTTTCATTGACCCCACAAATGTGATGCTCCAGAAACTCAATCTGCTCAAAGGAAGCTCAGTTTTGTAGCTTCTGTAACGAGCTAAACTGTTTTCAGATGTGTGAACATGATTGCAGAGGGGTTTTCTAATCATCAATTAGCCTTCTGAGCCAATGAGCAAACACATTGTACCATTAGAACACTGAAGTGATAGTTGGTGGAAATGGGCCTATATACACCTATGTAGATATTGCACCAGGAACCAGACATTTGCAGCTAGAATAGTCATTTACCACATTAGCAATGTATAGAGTGTATTTCTTTAAAGTTAAGACTAGTTTAAAGTTATCTTCATTGAAAAGTACAGTGCTTTTCCCTCAAAAATAAGGACATTTCAATGTCACCCCAAACTTTTGAACGGTAGTGTAGTTCCCCTGGCTGAAGAAAGGAGGTACTTTGTTCCACTGTGATGGGGTGGTGGTTGTGATGATACCTGGAAGGAATCAACTCAATAACTGAATTGTAAGTTTTTGTAAGCTGGAATCTGAGTTCACCACCTCTGTTTAAGTTTGGTTTTTCTCTCTTAACATAGATGGCTTCCTTCACACCCCTCTCAAACCACCTATTTTCTTTATCCCAAATGTGAACATTCTGGTCCTCAAAAGAATGTCCTTTGTCCACAAGGTTTAGATGTACTGCAGAGTCTTGTCCAGAGGAGGCCGCTCTGTTGTGTTGGGCCATTTGTCTGTGGAGAGGTTGATTAGTTTCTCCAATATATTGTAGACATACAAGGCCATATAAAGCCTCAAACTCACTGCAAATCCAGACATTTGAATTGAGAAAGCTTCCTGGACAGGTAGCTAAACATCTTCAAACCTTGGAAACCAAGACCAGTGGATTGTTTTTTAAACTTTTTAAGGAATGACTGTGACCTGGATGACTGAGAATCTTCATAACTACAGTCTCTTATTTCAAGTGCATAATATCCAATTACATTTTTAAGGGTAAAAGTACTCATTCCATTGGCAGATCATATTATATACCTACTCAAATTAGAGGAAAGAAGGTATTTCAAGAAAACTTTACTCATTTTTAGGTTATGTTTGCAGTGTAAAACATCCAGGAACTCTCTTGCAAAGCATTCCTGGATATATTTTGTCATCTAGTGACCATAGATACACACTACTTTTCAAGGCGTATTCCAGAAAAATTTGAGTCCTCTACTTTTTCATCCACTAGACATTGGGACAAACACATAAATTGGTGTGCTTTATACAGGGGTTATGGCGTACGTTGGGACAACGCCTCGGTGTGGCTAATTGCATTTTAAGAAAGAAAAAACAGCAACAGTAGATTTCAAAGTTAAGCTGAGCCAACAGCAACAAGTACCAACTAGCTTCCTAGAAATGCAGTGGAGTCGAAAGTACAATATTCACCTTTGAAATGTAGTGGATTGAAGTTTTTAAGCAATATTGTTAGAGTTTATAGTTAAAAAGAACAAGCTAAAAGTTAAGTTCACTTTTTCAAAAATTTACCAATATTACAAACCTAAAAAGCACTAGTTTTGGTTAATTTGGTAAATGAAGCCACAATCGTACACAAAAAAACCTCATATTTCACCCTTTAAATGTGTGATCATGATATATAGAAAGAAATGAAAAATACTGGATGCAGTCAAGGTGTACTGTATGTGCACTGAAGCCTTTATTTAATCAAAATTACACAGAAGTTCAGAAACATACAGGAACATTTAGGTTTTGCTGAAAAGATCTGGATCAGAAATTATTTATCATGTTGCTCATTCAGTAGCAAAAATCTCCTAAGATAGTTTGGATGTTTAACTCGATTTGTTGCTTTAAATTTGAAGTGGATTTACCATTAGGCAATACTAGGCAGGTGCCTAGGGCCCCACGTTCCATAGAACTCCTTTTACGTGTATGGTTAATACAGCTATTATTTATTTATGCACATTATTTATGTTTTTGATAAAAATCTTTTCATTAAAATGCCATAAAAATGCTCATAATATTAAGTGTGTCTTCAGTGTCCAAAATATTGGATCAGTCCATTTGCTGCACATGTTCAGAAAGGTAGCAGCAAACCATTTTTAAAAAAACGGTGCGAAGAGCACTGTTGCCAACTTAGCACTTTTGTCTCTACATTATAAGGCCCCTCTAGCGCTTTACTACAAAAAAGTGCTTAGCGCAAAATCAAGTGACTTTTTTCTGCTGCTGGAGACTTTGGCGACAACATATAAAAGCACTGAACTCTGCTCTCCAGAGCAAGTAGATTTTTTAACCCCGCCTCCTGCTCTCCTCTATCTTGTCTGCTGTCATGATTCATGCAGCTATTATTTCATACAAATAAAAAATGGAGAACAGATAAACAGATCATGGCTTGTCTACAGAGAAAAGAAGGACTGGGTTATTTACCTTTTTGAAGGAGCAATCAGCTAAGTTAGAATGGGCTTAGTGATTGGACAATATTTGATTCCCTTTGAGACAGCATAAAAAGGCAGCTGAGCACATTGCCAATATGAAAAAAGACAAAAGAAAATATAGAGAGGAAAACAGCGAGAAAGGGGATCAGAAGAAAGGGACAAATTTAGACATTTTTTTTTTATTTCTTTCTAAAAAACATTTCTATATCTGTATAATGGGTCTGTCTCAATTAAGAGGGCCCCCTGCCTATCTGTGCCTAGGGCCCAAAATTTCCTAAATCCGCCCCTGGTTATAAGTACCCCCTCTAAAAATTACTCAACTAATGTAAATATACTCAAAAAATTTACTTCATTATAGTAATCAAGTAAATGTACATAGTTACTGTCCAACACTGCAAATCACCTGGTATGGGTGGCCACAGGGGTGGGCAATCATTGGCTAGGGGTGGCCATGGTGCCACAGGCTCCCTTTTAGATCCGCCCCTGCACTCCTGGGGGCAACAAATATCAAAGATTTTTAACCAAATATATCATAAATCCCTCGAAACAGTATAGAATAATCGGAAAGGAAAATTCTATAATCTTTTACGTGAAGTGACTTTTATTTCTAACATAACCAAGAAGATAATTTAGTTTCCTTTTCCATACTTGTCCAGAATTAGATTTCTATTGAATTAATTTTAAACGTTGGTTTGTTCACTCCTGCTGGATCTCTGTTTTAGGATAATTGTTTATCTCTTCCAGTGAGGGCATTTCATAGCAATAAATTAATTTATTGATGCAGGAATTTGTACCCCCCTCCGTTCGGAAGTGTGTAATTTATGAGGTCACGAAGAAGAAGGAAACAGAACTCGATAGCTAAGATGGCGGAGGAAAAGCAGGAATCCTCACAGGGAGACATCGAGGGTGAGAAAATCACTTTCTCTTGCCATGCACAACAAGCTGCGCCTTTATTTATCGGACAGCTGCAGCTCTCAGTGCTGCTGTTGTCCTGCTGAGGGTTTTATCCGTCCCTGTCTGAGGCTGCTAGCATGCCTCGTTAAAGGCCACAGCTTCTCTGCTAGCAGCAGCAAACTGCAGCTGCTACACAAAGAAAGACCGAACCGCTGCTTCAGTCAGGCGCAGGGAAACAGTCCATGAACCTTAACACGTGTTTCACTCTAAACTGTAAATATGTAAGAATTAGAATGAAAAAGTGTGTTTTTCCTCCCTAGAGAAGGTGCTTCGTCGTGCCCAGAATTTGTTTTGTTTTCGCACAATTCGAGTTAGCCGTTTAGCTCCCCGAGGAAAAACAAAAATTCACATTAAGTGTTGAAATCATCTGATAAATATTGATTTAAATTCTTCATATATATTTTTTTTGTTTTCCAGAATGGTGTATAATTATGCTTCTATTTAGTTAAATTCAGCACTTTTTCCTACACGATATTACAACCATCCAACGTGATCAGACGTTGAATAATAACATCCCCGTGTTTTAATGATGCAGATGAGATAAAATAAATAAATAAATACAAAAACAGGAGATTATAAAATGCAATAGAAAGTGTCATTTAACTTTAAGATTTAAATAGATCTTTGGTCCCTAACCCCGTGTTCACATTCATTTTTTGCCAAATCATCACCAGAACCACAAAGAAGTCCCCCACCAGAGAGGTTTACAGGGGCTAACAACCAAGCTCATATTCCTTCCTCATTTATTTATTCATTTTTTTGCTATTAAATCATATATATTTATGTTTTAGATGTTCTTGTTTTCGCTGTTTTTCAGATTTAATGTCAAATATATGCATCATGCTTTTTACCATATGCAGCAACTTAAACTACAGGATACACCAACTGGTTTATTGGCCCAGGACATGGAAAATTAAAGCATTTTTTCAGCCTACCATCTACTATCATTATTTTATGGTTTCTTTCTTAAGTCCCTTGTTAGTTTTTATACAAATGATTCCAAAACCAAAGTCTGATTTGTTTGTTCACACAACAATGACCGATAAAGCTTAGTCTAATTCCAGAGCTCTCATTCGTGGTGTAACAGTTAGGGCTGCAACTAACTAAATTATTTTGCAAATCGATTAATCTATTGATTAATTTTTTTTTCTATGAATCGATTAGAGAGTAATCGGGTAGACAGAGGTTCCTTGAAGAAGACGTTTTATTAAACTAAACCAGGTGAAACTAAAACTTTTCCACTTGATCATTTCTCGATACAGCATATTGACAGACGAAAACGTGTTTTATCTTAAACGCAAAATGTTTATATATATATATATATTTTTTTACATTTTTAGAATAATTACTGCTTTAAGTGGGTCACTGTATATTAAAGGCATGTTTTACAGTTTTTACTCTCCATTTAACAGTTAATTGATTACCAATAGTTAACAATTATTTCAGTAATCGATTATTTCAATCATGATTAATCTGATTAATGGTTTCATCTCTAGTCTTCATCTTCATATCTTTGTGGATATGAATAAATAAATGAACAAATGTAATAAAATCAGTTCAAAATATCAATTTATGATGAGCGATTATTGAAATAATCGTGGCCTTAGTAATTAAACAACAGCTGCAGCATAGAGACCCTAAAACATGCCATTGACTGAAGTAATAATCCCCTTAGAGCAGTACTTAAGCCAAAAGTACAAACAAATGTCCACCATTTACAATGATGATAAACCTGTTTCTTAAAACCCTCTGTCCAGAATTTAAGTGTTATAGTTTTAGCTTCACACAGTGAAAAGTCTGTAAAGAAGTTGTTTATTCAGCATGTTTTGCAACCCCATTTATAATCTGTTAGTCACTAGTTGCAGCTTATTGCCTGCATTTAAGCGCACACTTCAAAATAAAAACATCAGTTGATTCTTCCTGTAGAAACCTGAAAGGAATATCGTTTTTTATGTTTTTTTTTCATGTTCATATCATGTCATCTCTGACTTTGGCTGACCTTGATATCGTCTTGTTTTACAGGAGTTAATTGCCTTGCCTATGATGAGGCTATAATTGCTCAGCAGGACAAGATTCAGCAGGAGGTGAGGAATTTTTCATTTAGAGGGAATGCCACTGCAGTGCAATCTGGGTACTTGGCACTTATCTGCCTTTTATGCTAAATCACAGTGTACTTGAGTGGTGGGAGTGAAAAAATGGAAAGAACTGGGAGAAAGACGCACAAAGAAGGAGACATGAAACGAACAACTGTTTTGATTATCGGCAAAGGGATTGACGATATTGGCTAAAATGTTATAACCTTATTTTTAAGATGCAAGCACTATAAAAGCCTCAAACTACCACAGACGCATATATGAATCTCTGAAAACCATGTTACCATTTCTATTCACCTCCAATGTATAATCTTAGAAATTTGCCTGAAAAAAAAAGGTCCTTAGAAGAAATGTACATCAAACCGGGTGATTATCTTTCCCTTCTTATTGTGAGGGACCGAGCCAGCTAAGCATGAGCACACAGTGGTGATTGTCAAGAAAAATGGGGTTTATTTCCCCAAAGTAACAATAATCCAAACAAAGGTTTCAGGTTCCTTAAAAGAGGTCAAATGAAGAGACTAACTTAAGGGCAAAAAAAATATCAAGCTCAAACTAACTGAACAAACAAAACTGACCTGACACACAGCAAACAAAGGGGACTTAAATACTGGCTGATCAGACCAGACTGACACATTGAGGAAGAGGTAGGGAGAACATCTACACCAAATTAACAAAAATAACTAAACAGTTAGCTTAAGGATTAAACTTAAATGACAATCAATAAACAAATTATCAAAATCAGCAAATCCCAAAAGCAAGAAGAAGAAATTATGCCACATTTTGCCAGTTGACGGCACTCCCACAACACCAGAAAAGAAAGCACAAAATATATTAAGCATTTGACAAAATTAAATATACAAAAGTTAACCAAATGTGCGCGCAACAATTGGAACTAACTTTTTCAATATTGTCAAAATAAACCCAATACATTTATGCTACTGTGTATTAAAACTTATGAAAAAGTGGTTGTGTGTGGGGTTATTGACCATGTGACTATCACACTTATATTTCTCAGTAATGGGTTCTTGGCTCTGTCAGCTTCTGTCTTCTTTATTGACTTTCATATGTCTCAGCTGAGTAGACAAACACACATAAACCTAAAAGTCTATGTTCCCACTGTAATAGATGAGTCTACGTATAACTAGCTCTGAAAGTACACAATAAATCACACTGTAGAAAACATTTTATGAGGAGTTTTTATTTTTTTCTCCCCTCTTTCACCCATCCCACAGCTACTCATCTGCTCTTGCCTGTTATTTGATAAAAGTTTGGCTCATTTTGAATTTTTCATTCCAAGTAAGGAAAGAAAAATCAGATCCCAGATTTATTTCTTAGTTTTAAACCTGGCCTTTATTTGGCTCCATCCGTCTTTCATCTTCCTGCTGAAGAGCGGCACCCCCAGAGCATGATGCTGCTAGCACCGTGTTTCAGATGGTGTCATCCCAACTGTCAACCAAACTTTAAGGACAGAATCTGTTTAAAGATTAAGCTAACCAATCTATATGTTGATTAAACGTTCCATGAATTGGGAAAGGTAGAGACGGCTTCATCAGCTGTAGTTTTTGTACTCTGTGTGAGTCTAAGTTAAAGACGGTGTCAGGCAGATGGTCTTAGCAGGGCATGCATCAAGATTAGGGCTGCAACAACGAATCGATAAAATCGACTTTTAAAAGCGTTGGCAACGTATTTCATCATCGATTAGTTGTGTCGCGCGATTAATGCGTCATCCAGCGCTGCAGGTGCAGTGTTGCCAACTCAGCGACTTTGTTGCTATATTTAGTGACTTTTCAGACCCCTCCAGCGACTATTTTTTTTTTTTTTAAAAAGCGACTAGCGACAAATCTGGCGACTTTTTACGGCGTCACTGGCGGCTTTTGGAGACTCTTACGTGAAAGCATGTATCGTTCCTACTCTTGTCCTGCAGCAGCAGCTGCTGCCGTGAGGCGCCTCCCCCATCCCAACCCCGTTCTCCTGCAGGAATCCCTGCAAATGAAGCGCGCATGCGCCAGGATTGACGGCGCAAATTGATCACAATAATTAAAATAGCCTTTATTAATAAATTAACTTGCAAATTATGAGGGCAAGGCTTTTAAAGTTTAAATCTTCTGGCAAAGATAAAGTAAAGAAGATCCTGCAATTTATGGAAGTAAAGCAGAATAAAATCCAGCAAGATCAGTAATATGTCAATTAATTATTTGCCACATTCCCATGTAAATATCTGTCTTTGGAGGATGTGTTTTTTAGCACACCTAGTTCTCTCATTTTTATTCCAAATACAATTTATAATTTGAATCACAGGGCTATTTTTATCTCTATGGTTCAGTATTTTCTCAAGTAGCAACTTTAACTGCTATACTTTCCTGTCTTAAAAGGCAGAACTCTTCTAGTCTAAAAAAAACTCATTTGTTGAAATGGGGGGACCTATTGTTTGAGCCCCTTAGTGGCTTTAAAAAACAAAAATTTCTTTTTTTGCGCTTTATGAAACAAAGTAGCCTATATTTTGTGGATGTACAGCTACATTTCTCATGTAAGTTTGCGTAGTTTTAACACAAACATTTATTTTTCATATTGCACCAGTACAGTTAATGAGCATCCTGTACTTGTGTGCTTGTTTGTTCTGTCTAAAATGTTTATTTTGGAATAAATCAAGATAACGCGTATTTTAGCGCTGACTCCACGTCCTTAAAGACTTAATTTCCTTTCGCTCATTAAGATTAAGTATAACAGCCTTATTTCAGCTTAATTGTCTACATTTAAAAATGCACTTGGAAGAGCCATGGTTTGTTTATTGGTACGGGTTTCAGTGCTGAACCAACAATTTTTCCATTTCAGAAAATAAACTCCCATTGTAAAAAAGGACTGAATCTGTTCATCTGTTTCCCTTTCATCAGTTTAAGGGCAAAATCTGTGCAGTTGTTTAATTGAACTTGTAGACCAAACAATATAATCCTGAGTGCCAGAGTCTGAACACCCCCTGCTCTAGAGCATTGATTCTCCTAGTCAAATAATCAGGTCATTAACAGGATTCTGGGGAACCTGACTGTAAACTGAGAGGTTAATTTGGCCATTTGATGCGTCTGAAAGATGCAGAACAACCAGATATTGAGGCCCTGATTTGAACAGGGTCCAGGTCCTTCCATTAATGACATTTCCTGAAAGGTGCATTAACAGATGGAGAATGACTCAGGGGCTCATTATAGACTCATGGACAATCCGCGCGAAAAACGAGCCGCCTGTCACAGTGTGTGCAGCATTTGTGCTCAGCACAAACGCCAAGCTGACACCATTACACTATCCTTTTGTCCATAAAGTGCACATTTGTGAAGTGCAGGACTATTAAGTTCTCCTGTGAACAGAATATCCCATCTGAGCTGTCAATTTGACTTAGACTAAGTCTAAGAATCTCTGTAATTCTTCCAGAGTCACCATCAGGCCTTTGGCTGCATCAGTGATCAGTGACCTCTTTGTTCGGCCCTAAGTCTAGATAGACGGCCTTTTCTTGGTACAGTGAATGTTATGCCAGTACATAATTAAAATGAACGAGCTCAAAGTTCAGCCCACACAGATGAAAATGAACTAGCTAATGTTCATATTTCACTTTTTCAAAAAGTACTTTACAACTTTAATCAAAGTCTCTTCATGCAATCCTAGAGCATAGTGCTGACATTTTTGAGCTAAATGGGATTCCTCTACATGTTTACATGTGTGAAACCTTGTCAGCAGGAGCTGCTTTCTGCTCATCATCTTTTCCATGCAGATCTGTCCATCGAGTCACAAACTTTCCTAGGTGCTCTGTGCATAAATTCTGTCTGCATGGAGTCCGCTCAGAAGAACGTGGAAGCCCAAAATGACACAATCTGGCTGCACAGACCTCACAGTTAAGAGTTGATACTAATTTTCACTAACTCCAATATGTGTGCAGATCGCAAACACTAACCCGCTGGTGTCGGACAAACAGGACCTGTCAGTGCTTCAGAAAGAATACGCCGAGGATGACGCAGTTTACCAACTCAAGCTCAAGGTCGGTTGGTCAGCAGCTGGTCCCAGGCATCCCCAGGCTGCTGAATTATTTCTGTAAAACCGTTTGAGTGCTCAGGTTGGTCCTGGTAGGAGTAATCCTATGTTTTCTGTCGCAGGACCTATACAAAAAGTATGCATACATCCGGAAAACACGACCGGATGGAAACTGCTTTTACAGAGCCTTTGGCTTCGCTCACCTGGAGTCCCTGCTTGAAGACAGCAAAGAACTTCAGAAGTAAGAGGCATAATTCATGCTAATGGTGCTAAAGTGTTTATTAATGCCGGATAAATTCCCATTATGTTTATCTGACACCAAAGGGCTCAATTTTAACTTAATAATGTCTCATTAAAGATACTTCTTCTTAAAATTCTCAAATTTGTCATGAATATGAGTTTTTGGTTCAGTTTGTGATTCCCCCTCTTTAAACGGATGCATTCTATTTCTTTAAGAGGTCATGTATGTTTCTGTGGATTTCCACAGTTAATTAAGTTATTTTTGGTATTTTAGGTTCAAAGCAGTTGCAGCTAAAAGCAAACATGACCTGGTTAACGAAGGCTTCACTGAGTTTACCATTGAGGATTTCCACAACACAGTGAGTAGTAGCGACATCGCTTCATTGCATTTCACTCGTTTGTGGTCTGGTTGGAGCGGGAGGAGTTCTAGAGTTGATAGAATACTAAACCTTTTAAAATAGATACTGATCAAGAAATAGTTGATGCTATTTTGACTACAGCAGCACACGGTGCGCTCCGTTTAAGAAAAAAAAACAAACATAGATGTAATTTTATTAGGGAAAGTCCAAGGAGTAGGAAAACATTCAGGCATTATTTAGAAAAAGTTAATAACTTCACTTCCCTATTTGGCAAAAAAAAATAAAAAATCACTTGTAACCACTTAAAATCCTATAAGAACCTTTAATATTAAACTATTAATATATATTAAAATAAATAAATGTTCTCATGAAAAAAAAACTTTACAATAAATATTCTTTAGCATATTTTGTTATTTATTTACTTCAAGAATGTGTCAATGTATTTATTTTATTTAAAAAACATATTTCAAGATAATACATGCTTTATTAAACGGTGTTATATTTTTTTTAGAATTGATTTGTTTTTTTTGTAAAACTACTATATAAATAGGGACGTCCTGATCCAACATTAATATCAGATCATCCAGCATCTGAAATCTCCATTTTCATGATAAAATAAATATTCTCCTTTTCTTAAAGTTTCTGTAACTCATTGGTAAATTGTATGTGGGTCATTCGTTTTCATACCTTCCGTTGTTGACTGTGTTCCCTGTTTAAGAAATATTAGTTGATCTAACATCCTACAGTATAAAATAAGTAATGCAGGAAGGATTGAAAAGCATGTTAACATGGTAATGTAGGCTTGAGTTCATTATCTGACGCATGCATATACACACCAGGAACCTTTAAACTAAAATACTGAATTACAAAAAAACATTTAAAAAACAAACATATTTTATTTATATATATATATATATATATATATATACAAAAATGAATATTAGGAACTATATTTATCAAACATTATACTGGGCAAGTAAAAATTGTTTGGGCAAGTGGTAAAAATCCTTAACGTCAACCCCTGTTAAAAAAAAAAAAAAAGAAAGCTTTTAGTGAGGCAATAACTGCTGCTCTAGAGAAATCTGTGTCATAAAATTATATTTATTTAATTTTTAAAAAAAAATTTCTATCCTTTTGAGTAAACGGCTTATTTTAAGGAACATTTCAACAAGAAGATATCGACAAGGATCATGTCCTGGAAAACATATTTCTCAAGCTCCATAGTTGCATTGTTATTCCTAACCTAATGGTGACCAGAATGCTGATGAAAAACATTTCCATTTTGTAAAAGCCACACTTTTGAAAGATTCATATTTTCTTTATCTTCTCCCTATCCAGTTCATGGACTTGATTGAAGTATGTGAGAAACAGCCAAGCCTGCAGGAGCTGCTGAACTCTTTCAATGACCAGAATATGTCGGACTACGTTGTTGTTTACCTGCGCCTCCTTACCTCAGGCTACTTGCAGCGAGAGCACGGCTTCTTTGAACACTTTATCGAGGGAGGACGTACCATCAAGGAGTTCTGTCAGCAAGTGAGTATTTCTGGGTGGGGGTGGGGGGTTGGTGAACTTCCAGAAAGTTCACCAATCAGGAGTAGTAGTTGGCTGATTCTAGTAGCATTTGCTTCTCTATAAAGTCTAATGTGATCGATCTAATTTTCAACAAATTCTGATTTTCTTATGAATACAGCATATAAAACATTAAAAAAATGTTTTAATGTAGCTGGAAATTATGCTATTTTATAGTCAAAGACACCAAAAGCTCTTTGGATCTATTNATATATATACAAAAATGAATATTAGGAACTATATTTATCAAACATTATACTGGGCAAGTAAAAATTGTTTGGGCAAGTGGTAAAAATCCTTAACGTCAACCCCTGTTAAAAAAAAAAAAAAAGAAAGCTTTTAGTGAGGCAATAACTGCTGCTCTAGAGAAATCTGTGTCATAAAATTATATTTATTTAATTTTTAAAAAAAAATTTCTATCCTTTTGAGTAAACGGCTTATTTTAAGGAACATTTCAACAAGAAGATATCGACAAGGATCATGTCCTGGAAAACATATTTCTCAAGCTCCATAGTTGCATTGTTATTCCTAACCTAATGGTGACCAGAATGCTGATGAAAAACATTTCCATTTTGTAAAAGCCACACTTTTGAAAGATTCATATTTTCTTTATCTTCTCCCTATCCAGTTCATGGACTTGATTGAAGTATGTGAGAAACAGCCAAGCCTGCAGGAGCTGCTGAACTCTTTCAATGACCAGAATATGTCGGACTACGTTGTTGTTTACCTGCGCCTCCTTACCTCAGGCTACTTGCAGCGAGAGCACGGCTTCTTTGAACACTTTATCGAGGGAGGACGTACCATCAAGGAGTTCTGTCAGCAAGTGAGTATTTCTGGGTGGGGGTGGGGGGTTGGTGAACTTCCAGAAAGTTCACCAATCAGGAGTAGTAGTTGGCTGATTCTAGTAGCATTTGCTTCTCTATAAAGTCTAATGTGATCGATCTAATTTTCAACAAATTCTGATTTTCTTATGAATACAGCATATAAAACAGTAAAAAAAAATGTTTTGATGTAGCTGGACATTATGCTATTTTATAGTCAAAGACACCAAAAGCTCTTTGGATCTATTGTCTAAATGGTACGTTAAAAGGTCTTGTTATAGTTGGAGATTGGCTGATTAACCCCTTAGCTCCCACTTCCAGTCACGGGACGTTTTGACGTCACATTTTGTTCCACATCAAACAGAAATCTTCTTTGTTAAAAAAAAAATGAACACGTTTTACCTCTTTAGAATCAGGTGATCCTAATGAATACAACTATCATGTCAATTGTAGGCCAACTATACTCCACAAACACTAATGCTGCGTTTGCACCCCATGTGCTTTGAGCAGCAGAAGCCGTGGGTTTACACGAGAAGTCTACGGTAAAAGGGGACGGCGTTTTTTTTTACATTGGCCCTTGATTTTACATTATTACAAAATGTTCTACTCACCCATATAAGTCTTGTGTCATTTGGAGCTGTTCTGAAGATATTCCATTAGGTTATATCCAAGTAACGTCTTCCTATGGGCAACGACTTGAAGGCACAAACTGAACTGTTCATAATTTATTCTTTATGGTACGCCATTATTCATAACGTATGCGAATCACTGTCCCCCAGACATCCACGGTTATATTTTTTATATTTTCATCTTTTAAAAGATTTAAAAGATTAGCTCGCCGAATGAATGCATAGCCGCCTGTAGCCCAGGCTTCCTGTTACGACTCTAGTGCACATTCGTGGATGACGTCATACACGCGCCACTTTGTTTTTAAAACATATAAATATAAAAAATATAACCGCGGATGTCTAGGGGACAGTGATTCGCATACGTAATGAATGCAGTTGTAAAAAAACGGCAAGAGACGACCCTGCTTGAGACGGCTACTGCTGTGGATTCCCAGTGATGG
>NW_015151393.1:212353-217623 GCF_000732505.1 Cyprinodon variegatus | reverse complement strand
CCATCACTGGGAATCCACAGCAGTAGCCGTCTCAAGCAGGGTCGTCTCTTGCCGTTTTTTTACAACTGCATTCATTACGTATGCGAATCACTGTTCCCCTGACATCCGCAGTTATATTTTTTATATTTTTATCTTTTAAAAACGAAGCAGCGTGTGTATGACGTCATCCACGTGCGCCAGCTACCGTTCACTCATCCTGTCCACTGAACTGCTGCTAGTTTTACTCACATGCCTGGAAGATGTCTAGTGCTACTACCACAGATGATCTCGCTCTCCAAATGGAATTGAACGATTCAGATTAGCTAGAATGAATAGAAGGGGTAGAGCGTAGCCGCCTGTGGCCCGGGCTGCCTGTCACAACTCCAGTCTGGTGCGCGGATGACGTCATACACGTGCCTCTTTGTTTTTAAAATATATAAATATAAAAAATATAACCGCAGATGTCTGTGGGACAGTGATTCACCTACGTTATGAATGCTGGCGTACCATAAAAAATACATTATGAACAGTTCAGTTTGTGCCTTCAACTCCTTGCCCATAGGAAGACGTTACCTGGATATAACGGAATATCTTCAGAACGGCTCCAACTGACACAAAACTCATATGGGTGAGTAGAACATGATGTAATAACGTAAAATCAAGGGCCAAATGTAAAAAAAACAAAAAAAACAAAAAAAAACGGCATTCCCCTTTAATATGCATCAGAAGGTCCTGCAGCACGTCTAAAGCAGGGGCATTGCATTTTGATGCACCTGAACAGCAGAAGCCTTATGGGTTTCTGAGCATCTGCCGCTTCACAAGCAGCAGATGCTGGAGTTGGAAAACTTACTTTTGCTGCTCGACATGTCAATTGAACCATCTGATCTGAGAGCTGGCAGTTTGTACCAAATACCTGAAAAACACCAACATCTACTTTCAACTGCGAGAAAAAAACAGCAAGAGGCGACCCTGCTTGAGACGGCTACTGCTGTGGATTCCCAGTGATGGGGCATCGCCAGTTTGTGGGGTCTGTGCAGATCCGACGGCAATCCGACAGTAATCTTGATGAACTTACTGCACAGGCCATGTTTTAAGATGTACTTTCCACTTAAAAACATTTTTAAACTACTTTTTACCAGCTTATCACAGCAAATAAATCAAATACACTCCTTGCAATTGAACATAGGAGCAGCAGAAGCATCTGAGCACACTTTACTGGACGCGTATCTGACCTTGATGTCTACAAGCATAAAATATAATAGTGATGGGTTCATGAGACACATTGGCAAACTGTATTGATATTGTTTCAATACTGTCACTGAATACTGACACCTGCTGGACATTTAAAAACCCTACAGGCAGACTCTGACAGACTGAACTGACATTGATTTGATAATTTATGATATTAAATCATATTTAAAACCATTGTTTGCTTTGATGCATTATTTCATATTTTGGTTTAAATTACGAACATGTTTGATATTCTCAGATAGATTTTTAGACAATCCATAAATTTGAACAGATAACAGGAAAATTTAAGTGAGCATGTAGGACAAGGATTAATTGATATAACTACACAAAGAACGGCAAACTTAGTCAATTTGAATTCAGATGAGTTGAGTGATAACTGAGAGGAATAGAACGACACAACAAGAACATGAAATCAGATACGAGATCAGAATGGACCCGCTTGGTTAAAACCTTTTTCCCTAGATCCATTATTCTTGATTAATAAGATCAGATTTTTTATTTTAAATTTTTTGGCAGCATCGTTGTGTTGACAGATGCGCATATAAACACAGCTTAGTGCATCAGTCAGTCTGAAACAGCTCCTGTATCGGTCATGTCACTTTTTCTTGAGATGATAGGCGCACTGACACAGGGTTTTGTGTTGGAGCACGACACATGTGCCGGCGCATCGGTGTCGCTTGACCCATTACTAACAAATTAAGCAGCAGGCGCTTGTTTGCTGCTGAAATTGCATCTTGTGTGAACATAGCGTTATAACTTATACTCTGTCATCAAATTAGATTTCATTTTTTTTCACCTCTTACCTTTTTTTTTTTGTTTTCTGGCATCCCAAAACACATTCTGTCCTGGCATAAATTGGCTCATTTTGTAAGTGATAGCGCAATCTTTCCAATAAAGATACAAGTGTTTTTGGTTCAGAAGCATCCAAGTTAGACTCACTTCAGCTCTGTCAGATGTTTTTTAATGTGACCATGCAATCCAACAAACTTTCTTTTATTTTCAAAAATAAAAACAAACTTAGATTTTCTTACCGCAATATGACATGACAGGCAGATCATATCGGCTCATTTCGTTCCTTTTTTGCCTCTCAAAAAAACAACAATAATCAAAAGCGGTCAAAAACTGTATGGCTGCGCTGACTGAATCCAAGAGCTCACCCGGCCCCAACAGCCAACACCAATATAATCCAGGTGCTGCAGTCACCTGTCCATAATGAAGGGGCGGAGGCGAGAAACTGCGTAAATTATGCACGCAGCGAAACACAAATAATCAAATTTATAATTTCATCAAGTCAGTCAACTCATACTTCAAACCAAAATATTTCATGTTGATATATATCATACCAAAACCAGACAAAAATCGTAAACTAGAAATAAATATTCCATCATAAATCAATCATTTGGCTCCAACAGAAAAGTAATATCCAGTTGTATTTTCCATTAAATTAAATCGCAGAACACATGAAATAGAAGACCTTAGCTTTCAAACGAGATGCATCACAAGCATGTGGGTTTGATATGAATATTTTACTGGCCAATGGCATGTGGGTCTACAATTTGGTTGTGCACAAGCTTTAAAAAGGTGGGAGCTAAAGAGTTATGACTAATGCTAACATCACTAACGGATCCCCAACATTTGCTGCAGATTTTTGGCTTGGAGCCAATATTGCTCTATCTTTTCCATTTACATGATCAGAATGACACAATGATAATAGATTCTGCAGGTTTTCATTTTAAACAAAACAAAAAGTCTATTAACGAATCAAACAAAACATTTAACAGTGGATATTTGATGAAGGAAGCAGCAACTGCATGCGTTCCTCATGATCTCAAGGCATGGATACCGAACGCACCAATGAATCAGCTTTATCGGTCTATAATTCTAGTGGATGTATCTTTAAACAAATAATGGTTTCTAGTTTTGAAGCATTTGATAAGTGCAGAAACACTGAATTTGTACTAATTACTCAGCTGATCAATAGCCGGAGACGATTAAAAAATTCCCATTAGGACAACTAGCTCCAACCAAAAACAACTTAAAAGTTGTTTCTCAGGGAAAAATGTGCCGTTGGGACATGGAGCAAGGATAGAGATGCTTTAGTATGTAGTTGTTAATGAAATGTTTGATCATATCAGGTTCATTACAAATGTCCTTCCCTCCTTTTTTAGGAAGTAGAGCCCATGTCTAAAGAAAGTGACCACATCCACATCATTGCCTTAGCCAAGGCCCTGAACGTGTCCATTCTGGTGGAGTACATGGACAGAGGTGAAGGAGGAACTGTCAATCACCACGTCTTCCCTGAGGGAGGTGACCCCCGCATCTTCCTGCTGTACAGACCCGGCCATTACGACATCCTGTACAAATAACACTCCTGGACCACATGTGAAAACGTCCTCCTCAAGCTGTGCTCCGCAGAGGTGCATTGAACATCAACTGCCACGTTGGTTGAAAGTTGCATCCAAGTCTGCGAATGTTCTCATTTTATTTGGAAATAAAAAAAAAAAAAAGAAATCACATAAGTCTCATCTACCCCTCTTACTTCCAAACCCCAAGGTTACCTCCCACTGTCAATGAAATGGTTAACAGAAAATAGGTAGAAAATAGAATTGACTCCAGCCGTTTAGTTGTACAGGTTATTTTTTTTTCTTTTGTGGTTGTAAATGTTATCTTCTTGCTTTGTTTGATTCTCTTCCTTTGTTACACTGCAGTTCATTGAGTTTTATTAAAGCAATTTACATCTTGTCTGTTGCCTTTTCTTTACCTTGCAGATCCTGCTCATTTAAAATAAAGTTTTACAGAAAGTCACATTATTTTTCAGAAAGTGTTAAACCACAATTAAACTTACATTTGGTGATCATAAGTAGCAAATATTTTTTTTATAGACTACCAATAATATTACAACATTGAATGGTTCCATACCATCACTAGTCTTATATGATAGTTAAAAAAAAGATAGAAAATGCTGCTAAGGACTGCAAGAAACCTGAACAAAAGAAGCCAAACATTTTAAAATGATTGAAAGGAAGGGAAGGTTCAAGATGCATATTTTCAAAGTAAATAGTTAAAATTCAGGGGGATTTTATTTTTTTTTTTCAAGAAAAGATGTGATGGCTGTATTAGTAACCTTTGGCATTCAGAATTATTGTCAGATCTGTAGAATTCAATTTGTACTTAATAAAATGAAGTACACTGCAAAAAGTTGAAATCTAAAGGATTCTTTTCTTGAATTGAGGTTTAAAATAAGATAAAACGATTGCGTTGTCTTATTTCAAGTGCATGCTATCTAGTTATCTTAAGAATAATATATACTCATTCAATTGGCAAATTATCTGACTTACCCACTCAAATTAAGGGTAAATGCACTAAGATTGTTTTTACTTTCTAGATAGTTTTTTGCAGTGTATAAGCTGCAATATATTATAGTTTTGCAGTTATATCATAAAATATTACTACGATAAAATCTAAAGAAAATGCTTGTTGAGCAGTTTTAAAACTGGAAAATAGAATGCAGTTTATATGAACCCCCTTTAATAATCTATATTTATTTAATAATCTTACAGAAGAAGCAGTTTATACATGTATATATCATTAGATTTTAGACCTGTTTGACAGGTTGACAAATTAAATAGTATGATCATGTATGTGAATATTCGTGTGATTTTTAATGTAAAAGAAAGGGGGCATCTTATATGAAGACATTTTTTGGAGTTGGGCTTTTTCATTAAACGTGAGGGGAACAGTTTTTTCTTTCAAATAAAAAATGACTCGGGGGGGATACATATATATATATATATATATATATATATATATATATATTGTATATTTGAACTATTAAATTTGGATAAGTCTGCCCTCACATAAACTTATCGAAGATCGTAAATATTAATAAGATGTTTTCTCAAACACAATTTCCTGGACTCCTCAATAACTTCCATTCGTGGAATTCTAGTCAGAGTGAGACCTCTGTAGGTAAACGGTGGAGGAAACAGCCAACATGTCTGCTCTTACAAAGTCTTTCACCTTCGCCTGCAGAAGAATAT
>NW_015151393.1:208554-210533 GCF_000732505.1 Cyprinodon variegatus | reverse complement strand
CTGGTTTTCCTTAGATAGAAAACTTTGAATCAATTTGACTGGATGATTATGTGAACTGTAAAGTGCCTTGAGATGACTTGTGTTGTGAATTGGCGCTACACTGCAAAAACGATCTAGAAATAAGTAAAGATTTCTTAAATTAAGTGTATTTACCCTTAATTTGAGTAGGTAAGTAAGAGAATTTGCCAATGGAATGAGTATTTTTATCTAAAAATAAGACAAATAAAATTCACTTGAAATAAGACAATGCAATTGTTTTTTCTTATTTCAAACGTAAATTATCCTGTTCCATTGGCAAAGTGTCTCACTTACCTCCTCAATTCAAGAAAAAATGCACTTATTTGAAGAAAGAATTACTTATTAAGATACATTTTTTTTTTGCAGTGTATAGAAATAGACTGAATACAATTAAATTGAATTTATCTTCACCCGTTTTCCCATCGACTCTTAGCAGCTTTTCTTTCTCTGTTGAAGAAAAGCCTCTGGACATTATACCTCCACCACCATGTTTCCCCAAGGGAAACGTAGTTTTTCCACTTTTTTCAGTTTTGCAGAAAAAAATCTGTTATGCATTAACGCCAAAATGATGAATTTTGCTTCTAAACATTTATACCTAGATTAAAGCAAGAGATGGACTCTTTTCTTAAAGTTCTTAAAAGCACCATCCAAAAGATTTTTTTTATAAAGGTTTGTACCATGGCAAGACTATTGCTAATTACTGTTCCTTTTATTGTTATTTGTCTAGCTGAACTGATGGAAAACATGGATAAGAAGTCAGCATGGGATCGCTTCTACTCTGAGACCAGCAGCAGGAATCCCAACTTTAAAAACTTTGAGTGGTTCTTCGGTTTCGATGCTGTGCGGGACTTCATCATGCCCCTTTTACAGACTGCATCGCTTCCACCCTCTCCTCTCCAGGTCCTGGATATGGGTTGTGGCACGTCTGCATTAGGCCCCTGCATCTACAGAGACTCGGTTCTGCCTGTTCGAGTCACTTGTGCCGACATCTCCCCTGTTGCTGTGCAGCTGATGCGAGAGCACCTTCAGGCAAAATCCATCAAGCCGCTAAATGTTTCTTCTCACATTGAGTTTTTAGAACTGGACTGCACACAGCTTGACCAACACTTTGCTGCCAATAGTCTGGATCTTATTGTTGACAAGGGCACCATAGATGCTTTGCTCAGGTCCAAGGAAGGAACAGAAAAGGCTGCTTTGGTGTTGAAACAGTGTCTCAGGGTTTTGCGGAGCTCAGGATCTCTGCTTCAGTTTTCGGATGAGGATCCTGATGCCAGACTTGTGTGGTTAGAAACAGCTATAGGGGATCAGGGGCTGGTGGCTGCAGATGTTGGGGTGCAGGAGGTTGGGGTGTTAAGGGGTGTGTGCTACTACTGTTACGAAGTAACCCCTCAGAATGATGTAAATAAATAAATGTTAAGTCATATGTATCTGCTTGCCTCATGTTTACATCAAACGCACAAAGACAGATATATTAGCTGTAACATTCTAAATAATGATATGTTCCCAATCTGACTGTTACTCTATTATTGCTGAACATCTCCTGCCATCTAGTGGCCTACTTGCATTTAAACATGAGCAGGAAACTCCCACAAACACAGTGTCTATCTGGTCAGATAATACAACTTTTGTAGTAACAAAGTTTTAGATTAAATTGTTTGGTTTTAATGATTTGTTATATAATAATACAAAAGATAATAATAAATTGAAAGTTTGAATTAAATTCTATTCAGTTTATTTCTATAGCACCAATTCACAACACATGTCATCTCAAGGCACTTTACAGTTCACCAGATCATACAGTCCAGTTGATTCGAAGTTTTTTATCTAAGGAAAACCAGTTGATTGCATCGACTTATTGACTAGAATGCAATCCCTCACACTAAGCATGCTTGTGGCGACAGTGGAGAGGAAAAACTCCCTTTTAACAGGAAGAAACCTCCAGCAGAACCAGGCTCAGTGTG
>NW_015151393.1:202009-207595 GCF_000732505.1 Cyprinodon variegatus | reverse complement strand
GTATTGGATGGAAAAACTGCCACCAATTAAATAGAGTTAATCCAACGAGTCATTTTTCTGAGTGCACGATACTAATGGATGATGTGAGTGACATCTGTCCTTTCAGCAGTTTTCCACATAACTGCAAACTAGTTTGTTTTGGTATTGAAAATATACCTTTTAATTAGTTCTATGCATAATTTATGTTCTTAGAAGCTAAATATAAGGGGTCTTTATTTGTTCTGTGACCCCAGATTAAATCGACAAATTGGTTACACCTAAAAACTCATTTATTAATTTCTCTCTAAATTTATTTATACATACAAATTGAATTCATAGTATTTCTGTTTAAATAAATGTATATAAAAGGTAATAGTCAATGCATCATTTTATGTTTTTTTTTCTCGATATTTAAACATTTAATTATTCAATTTAGAATTTTATCCTCTGGTCTAATTTTACTGCGTGTAATGCAGCTAAAGTTGAACTTTTTGGTACGAATGAAATGAAATTCTAATCTATGTAAAGGTATTTGTGTGTCTTTGACACAGAGGCGTTTTAGGGCTACCCAGTGTTTGGCCAAGACAATATCTGCTAAATTATGAGCACTGAAGTAAACATTTGTAAACCACAAAGAAAAAAGAAAACCTTAAACCAAGTTTAATATTTATTTGCATATAGTAGAAAATTGAAACACATCAGATGAACAAATAACTGATGAAAAAGATAAAAAAAAAAAAAAAATGTTTATATTTTTTTTAAGTAGTACCTCTTAATCAAGAAAGTGAAATCAGGATAGAATCACACACAGCCATCATCATACCGAGCTATATTTCTAAGAAGGATCTACTAAAACAAGCTGTAGAAGTCGACAGGATCCTCCTCTTGGTTTTTGTCAAGTTTTGCATCCTTACAAAAACTTGGTGGGATGAGCTGCTGAGGATCCCTCAGGCCGATAACGTTGTTGTAGAAACTGAAAGAAAGAAGATCTAGTTTAAAGCAGGACTTAAGGCACTACAGTGCTTTCTAACTAAAATTACTGGAGTTCAAAACAATTGCTTACATTTTGCATAAATACTAAAAAACAATACAAAACCCAATTAAGCTTTAGATAGGAGTTTTCAAATAGATTTAGCCACAGCACATTCAACTAAAATGGTTGTATTGATCTCTAGAAATAAGATACACAAAAAATAATTAGCAGAGAATCCCCAGGTAACTAATCAGAAACGAATGGACTGCAAAAACCATCTAGAATGAAGTAAAAAAAATTCTTAAGTGTATTTGCCCTTAATTTGAGTACATAAATAAGATGATTTGCCAATGGAATTAGTATTTGTACTCCTAAAACAAGATAATTAGATTATATGCACTTGAAACAAGACAAAGCATTTTTTTTTCTTATTTTAAATGTAAATTGTCTTGTTCCATTGGCACAGTATCTCAATTACCTCCTCAATTCAAGAAAAATCCACTTAATGTAAGCAAAAAGGACTCATCTAGATTTCCATTTTTTGCAGTGTGTTAACCAACACTTAATTAAGGAACACCCAGTCCAGCATTACTGCTTAGTTACCAGGGAAAACTAATGAGGAACTAATGAGGAGGAACTAACAAGGCTACTGATCAAACAGAAGACAGTCATGACATCGTCCCATTGGAAGGCATATTACATAATTGCTTAATAAATGTGTTCACAGATTGCTTTGTATTCAGGTTTATTCCCTGAAGCTGGAGTCAGCACATATAGAACCACAGGTGAACCTCACACATGGGCAACAAATCACTACAGCCACTGTCTCTAGCAAAGTCACTCCTGAACCTGAGACAAGATCTGAAGCATCCAAATCGGAGCTAACCCTCTCCAGGCAGATGTTGCAGATTTGCAACAGCTAAATGCTACTTAGCTAATTACTCCACATCCATATTTTAAGAGCGTTTGTTACTCAGAAGTACAACAGAAGGACTTAGTTGTGCATTTGCAACAAACAGTTTCTCTCCAGCTCACCACATGGCACTGCTGACTCACTTTCAACATGGCTGAGTCCTTGGTGTCACTGAAACAGATTTTCTAAGCACCAGTTTCATGTAAGTATCACTACCAATTTCCATTATTTTGAAATAAATACTACATAAGATGAATTATGAATGTGTATAGATATGACACATGCCAAATAGTAGATTTTATCTCCTCTGGGTTCTTCACCAGAGGCATGTCGATTTCAATGTTGTGGATTCACAACGTGTGTCCAAACAGGTACCAATGGATGCTACATGCTTTGTCTACTAGTTTGCCTATATTTTGAGCAACAGTTTAACAGAAAAGGCCTTCTCAAGAGGTTTTGAGAAGTCGGTGGAGAAAAAGTTGTCTCTAATTTGTGAGAGAATTTTTTTGAATTTTTTTTTTCAAATTTTGTTTTGTTAATTTATTGTTTGTGACATTCAAGTAAAGTTCTTCAGTGTTAATTTACCACTCCGGGCCACTGTTGCAGATCTGCAACATCCCAGAATTCATAGCATATGAAGGTCCCCCTTTAAAAAAAAAGTCTGAATTGTATATTACTACCTCATCTGATCATTTTATCCAAATATCAGATTTTTCCTGCAACTGCAACTTAATTTGAGCCTGAGAGGGCTAAAGAGAAAAGGAACTGGACTGTTACTCAGTGGTTGAAAGTCTTCTTTCACGTTAAAGTAAAGTTTGCATTTCATCAAGGTTCAATCAAGCTTCCAGAGTCTGTAGGGACATTAGTGAGGCAGAGAATTCATGCTTATTGAAGTTTAGTTTGAACTTTTCCACAGCCTGTAATTATTTGGGCTCAGGTGTCATCTGCTATTCCACCATCAGGGAATTTTTAGAGCAATTTAAGCTTCTGTCGACAAGCTTTATGGAGACATTGATTCTATTTTCCAGCAGGACTTGTTATTCAGCTAAAGTTAACAAAATTTGGATCAATGATTCTGATTTTCCTATTTGAAGGGCGAACAGACTGGCCTGACCTGTAACCCATAGAAAATCTGTAGTCAAGAGCAAGATGAGAGACACCAAAACCACCGATGCAGGTGATCTGAAGCAACCTGGGCTTCCATTATCACCACTCCAAAATACAGGAAATAAAGGGTTAAAATATTTTACTCTATGTTTGTTGATCTAAAGTATTCAAAATTTGAGTTTCCGTTTTTGAAATTACAAAAATATCAAACCCCATCAAAGTATTTTAATTGTTACTAGCTGTACCAGTACAGTGAGTACAACTTCTGAGTATTTTGCTCACAAACTGAATGTTAAAGTTCATAATAANAACAGGTACCAATGGATGCTACATGCTTTGTCTACTAGTTTGCCTATATTTTGAGCAACAGTTTAACAGAAAAGGCCTTCTCAAGAGGTTTTGAGATGTCGGTGGAGAAAAAGTTGTCTCTAATTTGTGAGAGAATTTTTTTGAATTTTTTTTTTCAAATTTTGTTTTGTTAATTTATTGTTTGTGACATTCAAGTAAAGTTCTTCAGTGTTAATTTACCACTCCGGGCCACTGTTGCAGATCTGCAACATCCCAGAATTCATAGCATATGAAGGTCCCCCTTTAAAAAAAAAGTCTGAATTGTATATTACTACCTCATCTGATCATTTTATCCAAATATCAGATTTTTCCTGCAACTGCAACTTAATTTGAGCCTGAGAGGGCTAAAGAGAAAAGGAACTGGACTGTTACTCAGTGGTTGAAAGTCTTCTTTCACGTTAAAGTAAAGTTTGCATTTCATCAAGGTTCAATCAAGCTTCCAGAGTCTGTAGGGACATTAGTGAGGCAGAGAATTCATGCTTATTGAAGTTTAGTTTGAACTTTTCCACAGCCTGTAATTATTTGGGCTCAGGTGTCATCTGCTATTCCACCATCAGGGAATTTTTAGAGCAATTTAAGCTTCTGTCGACAAGCTTTATGGAGACATTGATTCTATTTTCCAGCAGGACTTGTTATTCAGCTAAAGTTAACAAAATTTGGATCAATGATTCTGATTTTCCTATTTGAAGGGCGAACAGACTGGCCTGACCTGTAACCCATAGAAAATCTGTAGTCAAGAGCAAGATGAGAGACACCAAAACCACCGATGCAGGTGATCTGAAGCAACCTGGGCTTCCATTATCACCACTCCAAAATACAGGAAATAAAGGGTTAAAATATTTTACTCTATGTTTGTTGATCTAAAGTATTCAAAATTTGAGTTTCCGTTTTTGAAATTACAAAAATATCAAACCCCATCAAAGTATTTTAATTGTTACTAGCTGTACCAGTACAGTGAGTACAACTTCTGAGTATTTTGCTCACAAACTGAATGTTAAAGTTCATAATAATTAAATTCAGATTATTTATATATTGCCAATTCACAATAAATGTCATCTGAAGGCACTTTACAGTTTACCAGATCATACAGTCAACTTGATTCAAAGGTTTCTATCTAAGGAAAACCATTTGATTGCATCAACTCATTGACTCAAAGGCAATCCCTCACACTAAGAATGTGCGGATGAAGAGAGCACATCCAGCCAGTCACAGTCAGATATATTTTAATTAAAAAAAGACCAACTGAATTTGGCATGTGTTGAGGACTTGTCTCCATTTTAGAAACACTTAGAACAAACTGAATGTCCCACAAGACTACAGGAGTAAGAAAAACTCCAATGCCTCAAGACTAGACCAAAGAAGTGAACAATCTTTGTTCCTCCACCACAAGGATTCAAGATTTCCTGCAAAGTATTTCAAAGACAAACATGAAGACATCTCTCTGACATTTAAAGTATGCATTGGAAATCAGCAGGAGAATAATCAAGAATTGCAGAAAACAAACACACTGGATTTGATTAGGTAAAAAATAACCTTAAGGAATAAATTTAATTATATGATAGTGTCTTTAGAAAGCACACTATAAAATGGGAACCAATTGAAATAAGTGTATGGCCAATGATCTTCTAGTAAAATGATCCACCAATGAAATTGATCCTTGAACTTAAAATAAAAACATGCCCATATTATCTGATATGAAATACAGGATATTTTAGCATCATATCTAAGTGGCCAAATGACTCATGAAGGGTGAATACACTTATTCTAAAAACCTTTATTATTTTAAGATTTTTGCAGCGCTGCACTTTTTGAAATTAGGCAACTCAGAAAATTGAGGGCTTAAGCCATGCTTAGAGTTGAAAACAGCAGGAGATGGTCGCCTCCGAGGCTGATACACTGAAAAAAATAATGCAACCATTTTTGGCATTTACTTAATCGTATTTATTTACTTTAACACCTTTTTGTTCTTTCATTTTAGCAGAGTAGGACATAAAATAATTGTGTTAAAGTAACTAAATATGCTTAAGTAAATGCTAAAAGGGTTTGCATAATTTTTTTCAGTGTAGGAATGTTTTGAACAGGACTCAGTTTCTCTTTCAGGATGCAGAAACTTCTGTGCAAACTAATTTTTTAATTTTTTTTTTATTTTGGTGAAAAACCAACACAAAGTGGTACAGATCTGCAAAGTTAGAGACAAATCCTTATCGTTTTTCAGAAAAAGACAACAGAAATTCCTAGAGGAAGAAAAACATTCCTTCAGTTAACT
>NW_015151393.1:197786-199880 GCF_000732505.1 Cyprinodon variegatus | reverse complement strand
ATGCTGCTACTCTGCATGTTAGGAATCCAGTTTGTGTGGGTTATTTTGTGTTTTGCTTTCTCCACCACCAGGTGGTGCCCTGTTCCTTGTTGGGCCTCCCTGCACACCTGCAGCTCGTTGGATACCGGAGGAGTATTTGAGCAGTGGGCTGTCAACTACTTCGTGTTTGCCAGTTTTGGATATTCTAGCCAAGCTGAGTATAGCAGAGTCTAACTGAAGCTTTGTTTCTCGGAGTCTAATCTTGTTTTTGTCTTTGCTCTTCGGCAGGAAGCCTTTCCTGTGTAACTGGCTAACCTGGACCTTCTCCTCCTGGAAGGATTACTGAGTACACACTGACCACATGATCCGTTCAAGTCCTCATCGGAAAACCAAGTGACAGTCCGCTCCTTTACCCCTCTGGGTCCAATGTATGTCTACCTGTCCGCTCTCCAATGAGTTCTCTCTCCTCTGGATTCATTCCCCACAAACTGGATTCAAGGATTAACAAGAGCCCCCTCAAACGTGAGTTTCTCTCCAGCTATATTCAAGCCTCAGTCAATTTTCCTACGGTCCCTGAACTGATCACTGTGACATCTTCTTTAGACTTTCCTGTTCTGGTTCACCAGTCTACTGAGTTCCAGCTCCTACTTCTGTGTTTCATCGACATTCAATAAACCTGTTAAACTTTTTCCCTTGGTCTCTGAGTGGTTCTCTGTGGGTCAGATCCCTTAAACCAATTATGACACTGTAAAGTTCAGTATATTTTATTAGGATTCTGTTTGAAAGAACAAGGATGGTTCCTTGACCTAGTGCAGGTGGTTGAAAACACAATGGCTCTGACATTACAGTCAGAAACACTGAAGTGTTTCCATCCCTGTTGTTTTTGCTCTTTTTACACTTGTTTGTTTTTATGCACAAACATTGATGCATGTTTGACTCGTTTTTAAAACCTTCCTTCTCAGTTGCACATTTACACGGAGTGTATGCGTTAAACTGTACTACAATTTTGATTATGCCTTTAGAATTGCCCTTGGTGTTCAGAATCATTCGTTTAGTCATCAACTTTTCATTGTTGTGTAAATCTGTCTGTACGCTTCGGTTGTGTCATCACTTGGCTGCTGGTTTACCTGAATGTTCCCTGTCAAATATTTTTACGGACGATTTTTTCCCGGTTCTATTCTATTCTGTCATTATCCCCAGTAGGGATCAGACTGTTCAGTGAAGCTCATGGAAGTTATATAAAAAAATATAGTTATATAAAAAAATTGCCATATAGATTCCCACTATCTCTGTCAGATAACAAAACAGATACCCCATGATCAACACCCTCCCTCCCAGACCACATACACAATCAGAAACAAGATAGAAACAAATATCAACTGATCTTACTGATCACTTTCTCCCGCAGTCTAATATATTAAACAATGACTATAGCTGACACTTATGTTAGTGTAAATATACGCACGGAAAAAACTGACTATTTGGTCCTGTAAATATTACCTTGCTTTTTTATGTAAAATCTTTGCAGATTGCCATGTTATTGGCTTTACTTCAAAATGACGCATTTAATTTAATTTCTTAATAAGAATTTATTTATAAATCTATATGCATTAAAAGACAAGTAAATTTAATACATTTTACCAAAACTTAACAGATGCAAGTAATATGTATTTGGATATTAGGAGTAAATTGGTGCCTTTTTCCTGGCCTCACCTTTTTTAGGTCAAAAATTGAAAATATTGTTTCTTTGTTGGCTCAATGGAGACACAGTTTGTAGCACTGTTGCCTTGAAGCAAGAGATTCTGAGTTCAATGCTTTGGTCCAGGGTCTTCTGCAGGGGTTTGCATGTTCTACCCATGCATACATGGGTTCTCTTCGGGTTCTCCCGCTCTCTACTCTCAAAAACATGACTGTAAGGCTAATTGGCCTCTCTAGATTCTCTTTTTATGTCCATGACTGTATTTTTCTGTGTAAAATTTACTAGCAAAACAAAAGTACATGTTGATAAGAAAAATTTGGTAGTAGTGTTAGTAAAATTAGGCAGAGTGTTGACCTAGTGGTTGGAGCAGTGCACTTGTGCTCTGAGAAGGTTGCAAGTAACTGGTTCAATCCCCA
>NW_015151393.1:178747-197192 GCF_000732505.1 Cyprinodon variegatus | reverse complement strand
GGACACAAAAAAATGAAAACAGAAATCAACTTTTTTTTTTATTATTTGTATTATGATTTTGGAAAGACATTCTTCATTGGACCATTAGGGTGGAAAAAAATAATTTGATGAAAAATAAAGTAGGGTATGAGACAACTGAAACAAATTGACCATCCGGAGAAAATGATGTGAGAAAAGATTACAAATGAAACTCAAACATTACAAGTAGGTTGAATGGTAAGAGGCAATCAAATGAACTCTTTAATTCTTGTTTAGGAATAAACTTAGGAAATCCACTGGCTCCTCCTGGCCATCCTTTATCTCTGCATCTTGGCAGAAGCTTGGGGGGTTGAGGCGATCAGGATCTTCAATCCCAATGACGTTGTTGAAATAGCTAACAGAGAAACAGGATTGAGGATTAACAATGTGGAACTTCTAAATTTTAACTAAAGCATATTTGTAATATTGAAACCAACCTTGTCACCATCCATCCATAATCTTTTGTTTGGTACGCCAAGCTGACAGGAATGCAGCCAAATTCTGTGACCGTTGCAATGTACTTTCCTGAAGGAAAAGAGAGTAAAGTTGCTCATAAAATTGGCTGAATGAATGGATAACCAAGGAAGCTATAATCATATGAAGGCCTCTCACCTGACTGCTCTGGTATATCTCCCATCCAGCTGTTTACCAGCAGGCCTTGCCCAGGTCCAGATGAACTTCCCAACACAACCTGTCCTAACAGAGAGGCGTCCTTTGGAATACCAACTGGGTGAAATTCTGCCTTAAAAGGCTTCTTTATACAGGTGTGGTTATGTTCATGGATCTCATACATGACAGCCTGATTAGGAAAAAAAAAAAAAGGCGAGAGCAGCAAAAGGTTAAGGTTGCAGACAGCTCAGGTGGAAAATTATGGAAAGCAGCTGCAAAAAAAAAAATATATATTTATGAAAAAACACCCTGTTTGCTTATAGAAGAAGGTTTTTTGATTTGATAACCTTTTTGACCATAAAGAATACAAAATGCTTTATCAAGTGAAAAACTAACACTACACACCTCCCTGAAATCTACAGAATACATATAAAAAAAAATAGAAATATGGGTGCATAACATTTTAAATGACTGAAACTTGTATAGTGACATTTATTACCACATTAGATCATACCAGGATCATTCATTATGGATGCTTAACTTTGCTGTTATGTATCATATTATACAGGTTTTATGTTATTTATAACTCACATCTAGAGGTTTATTGCTAGTTTAGATCATCCTTGGCCTTAAAAACTGGTAACCACTCTCCCACAAGAGAATATGGCTTTCTTTATGTGCTGACCAGAGGTAATAATTTACCATTGCTCCATTTTATTTGGTTTGCGGCTGCTTTGTCTCATTTATGGTGATGAGATTGTGGTTTTCTAAAATTACACCTTTTCAAATCTTTCTAAATATTAAACTCTGACTTTATATCCAAACAACAGATTTAACTTGCTGGGAACATTTTGAAAATAATGTTATCACTACAGTTTTACTGAATATTCAAGTCCATTTTTACATCTGATAAACATTAGTTTTCTCTGAAAAGAATGTTTGACATATTAATGTGTCAGTCACCTCTCTGTAGAGCAGCAGGGCGTCATAGGTGAATGATTTATTCTCGTAGGCGCCCAACTCCATGATTCTTACTCTGTGTCCGATTCCATCATACAGGTACTTGGCGTAGGTCCACAGCTTTTCATTCTGTGTGGACTGTAGAGCCAAAATGTGAGTCTTAATATGCATAAAATACATCTGCTAGATAGCTGTGCTGAAGTTTTACTCAGCTAACAAAAACCTTACCACAGTAAGGCCTCCGCTGAGAAGGGGGGGACTTGCTGTAAAGCAAAAACATTTTATTTTTTCACAGAAACGCATTGAAAATCAGAAGTTACTGGTCTAATGCCTGTTTAAGGATAAAAGTGAGAAATGATAAACAAATGTTGAGAGATCAGAAATTAGAAGCTGATTTAAAAGTAAAATATCTCCTTACCGCATGGATGGGGCTTATGTGCCAGGCAGGTTGCCAGCAAACATGCGAGCAAGACAAGGAATCTCATATTTTTTGAGGAGCGGATTCGGTCACTATCTGTGAGACTGTGCAGTTGTAGGTGAGGGTTTTCACCTCCTTATAAACACTCTGAGTCTCAGAAACACAGACCTTTGTTTCCAGGTTTTAGCTCCACCCCTGGCAGCTGCACAGGTTCAAGCCATAAATAAAACAACTGCTCTCAGACATGCAATAAAACCTTATAACAGCTAGGATCTGTATATTGATGGGAGGCTTGTTAATGTTTCATTAAAGTATGTTTTTTCTTTTTGTCAATTTAGTGTTCTTTGGATTACATTATGAAATAGAATCTATGCTGGTGTTTTGTTCCACATGTGACTTTTCACTCAGAGGAGGGCTGGGCTGTCAGTGGGGTTCTACAGTGGGTCAGGGGTGAAAAATGTTGTTTATGCTCTTAAAGGAGAAGACGCTCCTAAACTAAGGACTGGATTTAAGCTGACAAGGCTCGTGTGGTGTGAATGTTTAATGCATGACACCATAGTCATATGACAGAGAGGTGTGTAATTGCAATCATGGGACAAAAGCACCTGCAGGGGACTTTTATTTCTGCTTTATTATGGTTTAACCGAAAAATCTTTGATACCTTATTCACTGATTGCGTAGATGTAATTACTAGCATTTATTCCAGTGATTTGGAATAAATGCTAGTATAAATAAATAAATAAATAAATAAATATGTAGAATTCTGGTAAAGTGTCTGGTTTAAAATAAACTGCAGAACCAACTGAAATTCTTGGAACAAAAATATATGAGACAAAAGATGTCTCCTTTCCTAATAGATCTAAATCTAAAGCAAAATTCTCTGTAAAAAATACTACTAACTTATAAAATCTTAGATTTGAGCTATTTGGAATCACATCTGCTTAATCAAACTTTAGACTTACACAAACTTTATTGTAATTTTGCACACACCGGGTGTATACAAGATGAAATTACGTTGCTTGCAGCCTACAGCAGTAAAATGAGCAGCTGGCAACAGTGAAATGAACATTACAATTATAAAGTGCAGCAGTGATCATCATGTAAACAATACAGGAGAAAAAGCAAAACCAGTTTAAATAGATTCCTTAAGATTTTGCATTGTGATTTTACACACATATGTTGTGCAAGTTTACAAGATTATGAATATATTGAATAACTAGAAATGAAAGTTATAGTTACTCAATGGTTCATTCAAATCAAGGGTAAAGCGAATTAATTATTAGTTGAATGATTATAACTGTAATTTCCTTTCTGACCAGGGTTCGTAGTCTCTTACATAAAAGGTCAGACTTCTGAATCGGCTGTTTAATTTTCAATTGTCTTTTACCAGTTCAGTAATTTAGACCTTGACTATTAGCTAACTTATTAATCACCAGCTAAATAATTCTGTCTGTTCATTCGGATGTTGCTGAAAGAAAAGCTGAATCCAGCCTGAGTGATAAATTGTTTACTATATAAAATAAACACAAAAGTCCCAGAGTTAATATACAGCTGATTCATTTCGAGGGTTTTCCATCATGTCCTGCTTATGTAATTCACAGATCTCTTCACCTGTTCACAACACAAACTTTTTCTCAGCCTATTAACAATAAATGACAAAAACATAATGTGTTGCGACCTGGGTTGATTCTGAGATCGAGGCTCTCATTGAAATTTGGGCGAAGGACGCTATCCAGGCGCATACGTTTTGTGTTCTGTAATTCCCACCTTGAGAACTGTAGCATCATGGACCGCCGATAGGAGGCAAAGAACCGTGCTAGCGTGATGAGTAAATGGTAGTAATGGCAATTTCGAAGACGGATGAACCAATAAACCAATTTGACACAACTGGCCAAAAGTCTAAACCAAGCTCGAAACATTTGACACACTTTTGATTGCTGGCATCTGCGCTATGAGAACTACATTTGAGTCGGTGTCCAAGTGTCTGCAATAATTTGTTACTGAACTCTTTTATTACATAATGACAGTATTGATAATGATTAAAGAAGATATAATTCAATTCAGTTTATTTATATAGGGCCAATTCACAACACATTTAATCTCAAGGCACTTTACAATTCAACCAGATCATCCAGTCAAGTTGATTCAAAGATTTCTATCCAAGGAAAACCAGTTGAACGCATCGACTCATTGACTCGACTGCAATCCCTCACACTAAGCATGCTTGTAGCGACAGTGGAGAAGAAAAACTCCCTTTTAACAGGAAGAAACCTCCAGCACAAACCTGGCTTAGTGTGAGCGGCCATCTGCTGAGGCCGACTGGGATTCCGGGAGACAGAAGCAGAGACACAAAAAGCAGCTGTAAAAGGCGGCCCCGTCCAGGAAACACACAGCCAGGCAGACGAGCTCAGAGCCAGCTCCCATGTCAGAGGACGAAGAGAGCACTTCCAGCCAGTCACAGTCAGAGAAACAGGACTACACTGAAAAACTGGCTGATCTCAAACATATAATATACATGTATATTTTTTTTATTCTTGACTTGTGAAATTTGTTTGTAATTAACATCCCTTCTGTTGCATAACAGCTTGAGTGAAGCCTTTTTTTTTGGATTAGTGGATTGTTGTGTAATTATACCTTATGAAATCATACTTCAGGCAGTTTTTGACAGAATGTTAACAAGAATTTGGGAGGAGTGTTTGCTTCTGCAACAATTTTAATTCAAAAATTATAATTTCCACCTTGTTTGGCTTTAATCTGCTCCTCTTCTTGGGGCTTACAAGAAGAGGACATTTGATCCCGACACATAATTTCTTTTTCCATAGAAAAACTATATTTTTTAAGTGAGTTAAAGCAACTTTAAGTCATAGTGTCGTCTTTAGGGTTACCGGGACCTGATATAAACACAACCTGGACTGTAGTAAGTTCTCAAAATGCTTTTACTAAACCAAAGTGAACAAAACGCCTGATTCTGCTGGAGGTTTCTTCCTGTTAAAAGGGAGTTTTTCCTCTCCACTGTCACTACAAGCATGCTTAGTGTGAAGGATTGTATTTGAGTTAATGCAATCAACTGGTTTTCCTTTGATAGAAAACTTTGAATCAATTTGAATGTATGATCTGGTTGAACTGTAAAGTGCCTTGAGATGACGTGTTGTGAATTGGCGCTATAGAAATAAACTGAATTGAATTGAAAAGAAATAGAAAAAAACAAACAAAATAGAGTAAATCATTTATTGAAACAAAGATGGAGGCAAAATGAACAAAGCTGTGTTATGATACTATATAAAGGAACTTTCTTTTACTCATCTTTACAGCAGTGTTTCAGTACCAGTGTTGTTACAGTTCTGACTGACTGGGTCGATACCTTTATTCATTTTACAGTCAAATTTCAGCTGTCGAACCGATGGCTTCACATATAAATCCTTAATATTTTATTACGAAAATCTGTTGTTAAACAACACATTGACAGCAAAATTCAAAGATCATGTGAGTGCAAAACGAGACTCAGTTGGCTCCTCCTTCACCACATTACTATGAGGTATTTGCGCTGTTACACAACAGTAGTTGCTTGTTTTCCAAACCCACATTTTGCAATGTTGTCAGTCAGTTCAAAAGTTCTAGTGATGACTTAGCCCAAAACCCCCTTTATTATTATTATTAGTGATTTATCATTATTATAGATTATCATAAACATATATATTAATATTGTATATTATATTATTTAATTTTGTTCACTGTTCAGTTTGACATTATGAACCTGCATGTGCAATTTCTTTTAGTACAACCAATAAGTCGGTGTACCAATGTTAATATGTGCAAACCAGTCTGGTTCCGCCCACTGAATTAAATAAATAGTAAGAGATCTTTATAGAGCACTTTACATTGGCATCCTATCTCTAAGTGCTATAAACAAAAGTAAAAAAAAAACAATATATGAAAATAACTAAAGTTAAATGTAAAAAATGAAATGTCATAAGACATGAGAACACAGGTGCTAATGTATAAAACATAACTATGCTTTATGCCTTGAGAGAGAAAACTGATACGAGGAGTAAGAGGTGAAAACTTTTATCTCCCACCGCTTTTTTTATACATAAACATACCACAATATTTAAATTCTGTAATTTCTTTTTTGATTGGGGCGATCAAAAATAATAAAGGCACTAATACAAAAAAAGGTTTTTATGCATCTGCTGAATTGCGAACAAAAATCCCCTTGCACCTTGTTTAAAGATCGGCTATGTGTGTATAAAGACCTTTGCACCTTTTTAAGATATGCAAACACTATAAAGATCAGGTGCTAATAGTGGTTCTTTACTGAGATAGGACAGTAGAAAATACAAATCATGTTTAACTTGGAGTTCTCTGTTATTTTACATTGTTTTATTACCTGTGACGATGCTTCTAATAAATAAAATAAATTAAAAATAGATAGCATTCTAAAGTTCTTATGGGTCAGTCAGATACAAACTGGAAAACCTAAGTTACTGCCATTTTCTTTTATTATTATTATTTTTTTTAGAGATGAGGGATGTCTTTAACGCAAACTATATTTTAATACATTGCAAATAATTTCTTTCGAAATACAGAAATTGTTTCTAATAACTGAATATGTCGCATTAATAAAACACGCAATGAAGAAACATATTTAGGAAAGTATATTCTGTCAGTAGAAAGATAGAAGGTAGTGACTGTTGTCCCAAAAATTCAGGAATTAAAAAGGATTACACTGATGATTCGGCACTCTACAGCTTTTATTCAGAATTCAAACTTCTGAAAGTATTTTAAATATGAAATTATTCCATACTGTTCAATAAATGATAAGTGTTTTGAATTAAGAGTAATTTTCATTTGAATGTGCTTTACTGGAGGCATCCATGTTTGTCAAGGAACACTACTGCCACCTACTGGTTTGTGATGTCACGGTGCGGTATCGGCTGTTGATCAAGTCCCAATGCTGTATCTGGTGTTTGTCCAAAGTCATCTTGAAAACATTCTTCTTCGAAATGTTGGCTACATATTACGTGTTTTTTTTTCTCTGGGCAGAAGTTCAATGGCAAATCCTCCCTCTTCAAATTGACAATCCAACTACGAACCCTTGGTGGATCATGCTTTGAAAAGGTGAAATTCACTTGACAGAAAAGTGAAATTCACGTTTAGCCGATGCTGCATTACATCCAACTGGATTGTCAATTTAACTATAGCTCTGGTGAATTTCCAAGAGTAAATCAAGCGGGGAGAATAGTCTAAGGCAGAGGTCTTCAACAGGGGGTCCGCGGAGGTACTGCATGGGGGTCGCGAAAGTTTTGGTTGATTAGACTTTTTTTTATATTCCCCCTGCAATTTTTTCCACTAGTTGAAATGTCTTTAAATCCACATTAACATGAATTCAACAGACTGTAGTAAACATATAAATGGAGGCAGAAGATGTCTTCCAGTCATCAATGCACACCAGAGATGGCAAAAGTACTCACTTTCCGTACTTGAGTAAAAGTACAGATACTTGTGTTAAAAAATACTCCAGTAAAAGTGGAAGTACTGATTAAACTTCTTTACTCAAGTAAAAGTAACAAAGTACAGGCTTGTAAATTTACTTAAAGTATAAAAGTAAAAGTAGAAACCACTTTTTTCATGCCGTTGCCTACATTTTAAATGGATGTCTGCCAATAGGACTAGATCTCCGTTGTGTTCATTTTCAAACATCTCGTCGTCCATACTACTATGCTAACGCCACCGCCACCAAGCTGCAATGATTTGCCGCCAATGAATACCGCCGAATCTGTCGATTCATCTTGTAGTGCTGCGTCAACTGCAACGTAGATTCCCATCCAATTAGATCGAATTTGGTATTGATGACGTGAAAAATAATAACGGTAACTCCATTGAAATGATTCAAAACTAAAGTAACGAGCCAATTTTGTAAAATGTAAGGAGTAGAAAGTACAGATATTTGTGTAAAAATGTAAGGAGTAGAAGTAAAAAGTCGCCATAAAAATAAGTAGTAAAGTAAAGTAAAAATATCAGAAAAATCTACTTGAGTACAGTAACGAAGTATTTGTACTTCGTTACTTCCCATCTCTGATGCACACATTCAGCGACACACAGGATCTCTTTCAAGCTTGGCACCGTTTCATTTTCAACACCTGTCCCATCAACCAGGAATCAGAATCAGAAATACTTTAATAATCCCATGATAGAACATTATTTCATACCATATATATAATTAGGGGGTCCCCGCTCCATCTAGCCATCAGTTTTGGGGTCCTTGGCCTGGAAAACGTTGAAGACCCCTGGTCTAAGGCTTACCCAGGGGCGTCAGCTGACCCAATACCAAAATAAAATGCGAGTGCGCAAGCAAAAAGATTCATGGGCAATTATTTATATTTAAAAAAGCATGGGCACAGATAATTGATGCAAGCATTCAAGCAAATGTTTTATAGCACTTCTTATTATAAAGCATTAAAAACAAATTGTACAATCATATTGTTATTTGCTGCATCATTAGATATCTACCTGAGCCAAACAGAATTGAATTGGCCCACTTGTGAACTTAACTGTATATCTCTAATCCACTACTGATGAAGGCACATTTTCTCAAGTCCCCGCAACTCCACCTGTCAATCACCCGCAAAACGTCTGCGCTGTGGCGAGAGGTGGTGAGCAAATACACCTCCTGTCAGCTTGGGGTGCACCAGAGCTGTGGTGGAGCTGTGAGAGAGGAGCTGAGGGAGCGGAGCTGTGAAAGTGGAAAATTAATTAATTAAAAAAAATAGTGCCCCAGGCATAGCCAGGCACCGCAGATTCACAACGGGGCACGTGCCCCTGTGAAAAGGGTCTGCCGACGCCGACGGGCTTACTGCACCGTGACGTCACTGCTGGATGATGTCAGGAGTGAGGTGTTACTATATTTGGGCAAAAATTGCCGCTCCTAGACTCAGTGATGTCAATGAAAATTATTGTTTTTATTTCTTTACTGATTAATACTAAAATCATTAAATCACCAAGAAAGTATTAGTTTTAGGTACAGATAATGATCCATTGATTAATCCTTGCTGACCGGACTTTTCCTTTAAACATGCGGCTTGATGAGTGGAGGGAGTTTAAGCAGGTTGCAGACCTCGTTGCATGTTGGTCCATGTTGCTCTTTCAGGAAAAACCCAAGTCCTCGTTCAGCAAAGTTTGAAGGCCCTTGAGGGCTTCTGGTGGAGTGAATCTGTGGGTCTGTGAGGTAAGTCAGACCTTTCCCGTTGGAAGTTGTCCATCCTGTGGAAAAGGAAAATTGCATCAGAGTGCCAGATATTTTTCTTTACAGGTGGTAAAAATATTTCAGAAGGCTGCAAACAGTCAGACAGAATCGTGTACCGATACCTTGCAAGTCTACAACAACCTCCTGGCCACCAGAGAACAGGTAGGTGAAGTGTCCGAAGGCGAGGCCATATTTTGTAGCCTCGGCATCTAATTTTTTCTTCCCAGTGTTGTTGGTGAGTTTAATGAAATCACCAAGCATGTATGGCTCCACTGTTATGCAACCTACAATCTCGTTTCTGTTAAGAATCTAATCACAAAAAAAAGACAAAAAGAGAAGGAAACTTTTAAATCTTATGAATCTTTTCTGTCAGAACTCAATTTTTAATACCCAAGAAGAAGTACGGTAAGTGGGACAAGTCACTACCTCTGTGAGTGTCTTTTACATTGAATGTCTTAATGTGGTTTTTATGGTTTCATAACATTTTTCTATCTTGTTTTATGATTTTTTTCAAACATTAACTAAAAGTAGTGGAGTTTGTTTTAAAGCAGTTTTGAAGCAGAAACAAATCAAAGATTCCAACTTCATCTCTGAACTTTTCTACTGCTCTTCAATGAACATATTCAAAAAAAGCTTTAAAGCAAAAAGATAAACTGAAAAATTATATACTAGTAAATTCATATTTTAATAGAATCTTTAGATTTTTCAGTTAAATTTTGATGGAGTTAAAGAGGACTGTTTATTGTGAGCTATAAGCTGCAGTATGTCAATTATGCCTCAAACACACAGGAAGCTTAAGAGGATATCAGTGAATTCAAGCCTTTGTCATTTAAGCCACCACAACCCGTTTAACAAACCAGGTTTTACAATCTCAGACTAAAATTATTAGACAGCATGGTGTTAATTTCCACAGTTATGCTGATGATACTCAGCTATATCTGCCTATAAATCCAGCTGAAGCTAACCCATTAAATAGATTACAGGCATGTCTTGAAGACATAAAAACTGATTCTTAATTTTCTGCTTCTGAATCCAGACAAAACAGAAGATATAGTCTTTGAAATAGAGGCTGATTAGTCAGTCCCTTCATTTGGATGGAATTAAACTGATTTCAGATAATAAAGTAAAAAATCTTGGTGTTATTTTTGATCAGGACCTGTCCCATCACACCATATCAAAGAGGTTTCTAGAATTTCCTTCTTTCATCTGCGGAATCAGTTAGAATCTGTTCTTTCAGGCCCCTCTCTTGTTTGTGGATGTTCAAAATCGGCCTGTTTTTCAGTGTAGTCCTGTTTCTCTGACTGAAGATGTGCTGGATGTGCTCTCTTCGTCCTCTGACATGGGAGCTGGCTCGGAGCTCGTCTGACTGGCTGTGTGTTTCCTGGCCTTTTTGTATCTCCGCTTCTGTCTCCTTGTTTCTTCCTGTTAAAATTAGTTTTTCCTCTCCACTGTAGCTACAAGCATGCTTAGTGTGAGGGATTGCATTCGAGTCAATGATCTGATGCAATCAACTGGTTTTCCTTAGATAGAAAACTTTGAATCAATTTGACTGTATGATCTGGTAAACTGTAAAGTGCCTTGAGATTAAATGTGTTGTGAATTGCGCTATAGAAATAAACTGAATTGAATTGAATCCTCAACTATGGATTGATCTAGCCTAAGGCTGGAAACTCTGAGTTTTCAATTTCACAAAGGCTGCTGCCAGTTAGTTTAATCAACTCTTAGTAGGTTCACTCAAAGTCAAGCACACCCGTAACAACAATGAAAAGCCGTTATCAGTGGAGCTCTTATTCGTCGAGTCACCATGACAACAGGGAAGTGTCTATTTCACTCCACTGGAACTAGAGATTTGAATTAAGAATTAGGAAAAAAAGAGATAGAGACACTTTCTTTTACATGTGGACAGATGCTTGGCGTATATAACCTCTTTTTTTGAGGGCATATGTGACTATCTTTCATCTTCTATAACATGATTTTACAAGGTTAGAAAATACAAAGAGAAGGATCTTTTAGTATCCCATTTAAAAAATAATTGACTCACCAACAACGCATCAGAGGGAATAAAGAAAATCTGAGCCAAAACATCCTTATCATAGAGACTCTTGTTGAATTCAGTCACATAGTACTGAGCAGTCATCTGTCGCTCCACATCTTTTAGGTGATACTGGATTTCTCTTGGCTTCAAGTAATCCTTCCCTACATAACTGAAGACAAAATCAAGAAAACTGAATCTTTAGTTCACTTTATTCATAACTAAGCCAGATTTTTTTAGACTATTTTCTAAGTTATGTTGACTAAGTAAAATAGTATAAAACGCTTCTCTTTATAAAGTCCTGCAGTTGTCAGTGGATTTCTAAGCAGACATATCTTTCTACACTATAACCTAAAGCACACATTCAAGATAACAATCTAAACACTACTCTTTTTAAGCTTTTTTATTTTTTTATTTTAACCTTGGAGTGTATTTTCTGTAGACCTTTGAAGGAAACATAGAAAAGTAAAATACTTGGAGAAAATCATTCCAAAAAAGTTAATAAGAATCCACTGGACTTTGTTTAAGTTGAAGACGTTTTGCTTCCCGTCCGGGAAGCTTTTTCAATTGAAAATGTCAGAAATAGCGTTAAGTTCAAGGCTTTATAGAGCAGACCAAAACAAAGAGTCTTCTGGCTGCAAGGCAGCAATGCTCCCCACTGCACCACTGTGCATCCCCCAACGTCTTGATGTTAAATGTAAAAGTTTAAATCACTGCTCATCTTGAAGCAGAAGCCATTTTGAGTTAATGAATACAACTCACAATTGAATTAAAATACTTTAAATAAGCAGTATCAGGTGACATTTTTATGAGGAAAGTCTCAAAAGACGAGCTAAGCCAAAGGTCATTAGATAAAGTCGATCATAATTAAACTATATTTATCTTTTGCTTGTAGAAACTTAAACCTTTGAAATCTGACAAGCCAACAATGGCTATTAATTAACAGGGTTTGCTGTGTTCTAGCTTACTCATACAAAACTTTAAAAAATAAAAGGTAGACATCCAAACATCATTACCATAGAGTTTTTGGGAAGCTGACTGACTGCCTATGTTGTTTTTCTATCATCAAATATTCCGGACAGCCGACATCTTTTATTTTGAAATTGGGAAAAAGTTGACTGTAGACTTTTCATTCATGAATGATGAATTTATCTCTCCTGTCTTTTTTATTTTTAATCTATCTCTCCCATCTAACAAGCCCTAATGTTTCAGGAATGTGAACGTGCCTAATGTTGCCTCATGCTTATTTCACATCATACCTGCTTAAACGCTCCTCCTGGTGCAAAAACTGAATCTCTATTGCTCTTCTCTGTTTTCCTTCCTTGTTCATCAGATCACCGATGTAAACGCAGGTCTCTTTGGCTGTCCACAATCCTGTGGCCTTGGAGAACTTTAGATGAAGAGCATCTAGTGGAGACAATTGGCATAACACCCTTTTAAAACAATACTATGGGCAGCAAGAAGCAATAAATATTTCTGCCTTTTATCTTATTTTTGTTATAGTTTAATAGTTTAATTGGTAAAATAGAGTTATTCAACCCTTTTGGCTTAAAGTTTATTAGAAAGGTAAGTAGTAAAGGGAAGTTCGCTAAAACAAACTCACTGTGGGCAGTGTGAATCTTTTCCAGTTTGAATAGCACTGTATTGCTGCACAGCCGTTTTAGGAGACACTGATGGCAGATTCCAGCCAGCAGAGCCTTGTAATCCTGCTCGGATAACTTCAAGTGGTCATCAGGAACAGGTGCTGTGCTGTGGTGCAGGCAGCTGTAGCACAAAACATTAATGTTCTCAGATGCTTTCTTTGCACATTTCACTTCATTGGCTTCGTTTCCATTTTCATGCAGCTTCAGCATCTCATAGGAGCTCTGTTCAGTGGTAGCGTTCTGGTCTGAAACACTCTGTGAAGGGATTCCAGTTTTTACAGGATGTGAGGCCGTGTTTCCCTGATCTGCGAAGCTACCAGCTTCAACAGAGTCGATGATAAAGAAGCTGCCATCAGAGCCTGCAGACTGGCTTCTTGATTTTAAGAGTGGATTTGGCTTGTTTTTTTCACACATTGGGGAATATTGGCCAGTTGAGATTTTCTCCCATGATGACTGGGAACCAAAACTCTCTCCAAGAGAACTGGAGGCTGTTTTCAGAACCAGTTGGGAAAGGGAAGGCAGTGATCCTTTGTTTTCTGCAACAAAATCAGTCTTCCCATCTGTGTCCAGTACTTCTGTCTCTATTTCACAATGAAATGCTTGAGACTGTGGAGAATGACTCAATGGTTTAGGAACTATAGACTGTAGAACTGGAGGGGAACTGATACCACGGCTCTGTGGCTTTTGTTTCGTGTTTTTATCAGAGTGTGAACAACCACCATCATCGCTCTCTGTGGGAATGTTGCTCTGATCGCTCATACTTCCTCCCTGTCCACTGCCACTTCTCTGCAAACTGCTGCTTGTTTGATGAGAGCTATTATTGGAGAGTTTGAACCAAGATGAACCGGTGCTTTCCAGGGTTGGAGACAAGTTAGCATTTTGAGACAAAGAGACGTTGGATGAACCTGAGCCTCTGGGTTTTTGCTCAGCTAATTCTGTATGACGTTCTGTGTCGACTGAGCCCGCTGTTGTTTCCAGCGCTGTTAGACAAAGCTTTGCTGCTACTCCATCTTTAGTACGCTTGCAGCTTTTGGTGGTCTCACACAGTGATGCATGATACTTCTGAAATCCCTCCAAAATCTTTGAGAAAGCCTCCTGGGTAAAATTGACAGAGGGACCTTTAAGATTTCTGTAAGTGTCGGGGATAAATGATCCCTTATCTGAATTAGGGAAGTGATCCACACCCAGCAGATGCTTGACCTGAGTGATCTGATGCATGATTTCAACCGAAAGAACATCTTTTTCTTGAGTGCTGGCCTTACAGTATTTGTAGAAATTCCCTAGAGATTGCTGACAAGCTTGAGCGGCCTTCTCCACAACCTCCTCAGGAGCATGAAGCCACTTGTCGGTGATCGTGATAGAATACGCTGCCTTGAGGAATGTGTGAAGTTCCTGCTGACTGGTAACCAGCTCGCCCTTTGCTTTGGTAAGAAGGCCGATTGCAAAGGCCTCTCGAGCTTTCTGAAGGAAGGTCTCTCTCTGAGACTCAGGGCATGCTAATGAGAAACTGTATGACAGCAGGCAGGTTCCTTGAGCTGTCTGAATGACAAATAAACACAATAAAAAAATAAATTACAGTCATGCTATTCAAGAATGAACAAATTGGTGATCACAAACACACATAAATCTGGTTTAATTATTGCTGATATTTAGATTTAAGGTGTATTTTTAATTTTTGGGGTTTTGTAATAAGGATGCCATGGCTGCAGCTAACCCACATGCTGCTTGTCAGACACAGAGTGGTTTTCTGGTTGGTTTGATGAAGTAGTGACAGTGACCTCTTTCTTGCTCTTTCTGCTTCTCTTTCATCACGTTAACATTGATTTTATGAGAAAAAAATCCACCAAACCCCCGTGAGAGTGTCTATAATTAGACTGGGATTACTTGTTACAAACTCTAAACGTCAAGTTTCATCATGTGAGTGTGTATTGTTTGAGTGGTCTGCTTTAGGTAATTAGTTTGTCACATAGTGTGTTTAGTTTAGGAGTTGGTGATAAACACAGAGAAAGAAGACGATTCTATCAAAAAGACAAGTATCATAAATTAGTATGATACTATTTTTTATAAAGATAATAAGATTTATTATACTTCAGCAGACCTATAATATTAATGTATAATTATTGATTCTTGATATTTAGTGTTTGGTTACAATGCACTTAGCCAGGAAATGTTCTTTTCGTTTCCATAAAGGGTAGCTTCTCATGCTGATAAAATGGTTGCCGCAAACAAATACAAATAAAAGATTGACTATTTTATAATACATATATTATTATTATTCCTCATAATATAAGATTAATTTTAAATGGCAAAAAGGCAACCTTGTGCCTAGCTAGTACGTACCCACTGTTTCCTTCAAATGCCATTTTTCACTCTCAATGTGCAGGTTTACTAGAATGCTTAAGAGTAGAATGGGAGCCAGATTTAACAGACTCCTCTTCTGTCAACACACACCAGTTTAATAATGTGAGGCAGACACCCCGTCTACCTTTTAAACTTTCCTTACTGATAAAGCTTATAGTTATCCTGAATTATCTCTATAGTTATGCTGCTATAGGCTTAAGCTTCTGGATGACATAGGGAACACTTTTTATTATTCTGCTTCATTCTATCATAGTAGTTTCATCTGGTCTGGTCCTGTTTGGCTATGGCACCGTGCTAGAGGAAAATATCTGCTGGGCTGCTGATATCAACATGTTTGAAAATAGATGATCGTGTCTCACCTATTTTTCAGTGCTTAGTCCCGTTTCTGCCTCTGACATAGCTATAGGATCAGCTTTTACTGTAAAGAATTCTATGTAATCTCTTTCATCCGTTTGGCATAAATACTTGCTTTATTTCCTAGACAGAGCCTCATAGATGACTCAGCTAAACATAGAAAGTATTCCACTAGTTCTGATGGAGATTTCTTCCTGTCAACAGGGAGTTTTTCTACTCCACTGTCACTGGGTGCATGCTCTGTCTGAAGGATTGCAGTAGAATCAGCGACAGAGTGCAAGCAAATATCTCCTGGTGCTACATGCTTATTCAAGATGAGTGTGTCGGTAAAGTCAATGACTCGATGCAATCAGCTGGATTTCCTTAGATAGAAAACTTTTTACCAATCTGCCTAGATGATCTGATTATATTTTCTCTGTAAAGTGCCTTTGGATGGCATGTTGTTAAAAAGTGCTTTATGTATATATATAAACTGAATTGATTGAGTTAACTTTTTCCAAAAATTAAATAAACAAAACTACAAAAAATAATCAAAGCTAATACTTTAGATCTTTTAATTAGTTACTTATAAATTCTGTGATTATTGTATTAATGCCAATCAAATCAGTATCCAACAACAGGAGAGGAGAAGGAAAAGACAAAGAGCCTCTGACTTTAAGTTTAGATAATACATAACCAGATTAGAATGCAAAAAGAACAAATGCAAAAAAACAAAATGGAAAAAACTGTTAAACCCACGTTTTAATAGATAGAAAAAGATAAATTGTCTTAAAATTTCACCCCACTAATATAAATAGTAGGTATAAAATGGTAACATTTTTATAAAGGAGATATTAAGCTTAAGGTAAGGATTTTTGAGCATTTCAACAAAGTAGCTTTGGCTTTGTTTCAGCGGCTTTTTTCAAGTGTGGTTAGGCTGGCTATCAATTCACTCACAAAATTATCAGAGCATTTCTTATGACAGGTTAAAGGGGAACGGCGTTTTTTTTTCTTTTTAAATTGGGCCCTTGATTATTATTATTATTATATCATGTTCTACTCATCCATATGAGTTTTGTGTCATTTGGAGCCGTTCCAAAGATATTCCGTTAGGTTATATCCAAGTAACGTCTTCCTATGGGCAACGACTTGAAGGCACAAACTAAACTGTTCATAAGTTATTCTTTATGGTACGCCAGCATTCATAACATGTAGGTGAATCACTGTCCCCCAGACATCCGCGGTTATATTTTTATATTTATATCTTTTAAAAACAAAGCAGAGTGTGTATGACGTGTAATGACGTAAAATCAAGGGCCCAATGTAAAAAAAAACAGCGTTCCCCTTTAATATAATGACAGGTACTGGGAGGCACCATGGGTCATTGCAATGTTCAGAGGTCTAACATACCACATTAGTGAGCACATAGAGTGAGGTGTACTGACTGTACACCACAGCCATCTTAGCTGCCTGCGCGGCTGATAGAAGACGATGACTCCCTGCATTTCCAAGCAAAGATGCCTGGAAATCAGCAACAACAGGACAACCATAAATTATTCAGCAAAAAATAAAAAAAATAAAAAAAATTATAATCTTTTTTGTTGCTTAAACTTACAAAGTTTATATCTGGATTAGTCTTAAATGCATGGAAGTCTTCATCATTCATGGACACCAGTATGTTAGCCAGTAAGCCAAGAGAGGTTCCAATACCCTATGGAACAAGGTTTATGGCAATGTGCAACTAAGCCTGGTCAAAGGTACAGCTTTATAGTGCGATAACCATGCTCTCTGGCAGACTCATCTTCAAGATTACCTTTTTATCGGGCTGAGGGAGTGAGTAATAACCAACAAGAGAAGCCCAGATTAGCTCTGCAGCCTGCAGCCACAAGCCTGAAACACAAAAAAAAAATGTAAAAAAGGGAAACAAAACCCTACTTTAGCTACCATTCATTCATTCCAACCTTACCGAGCTTTTGTAAAACCATTCCTCGCACTTGAACACTGACAGCTTGCACCAACACTTTGTCGCTGTCAGAGTTGTAGACCCAACAACCTGAACGTCAAAGACAAGTTCATGGCTCATGTTTGGCTGTAATCCTTTAAAAACCTGCAATAGCAACTCTGTTCAATTACCTGTTGTTCCATTTTTATAAATCAAACTGCTCAAAATGGATTCGGCTTTTTGAAGTTTTCCTGGGAGAAGAAGATCACAATAACAATGGAATTATAAAAAAAATCACCCGAAAAGAAGTTCAGTAGATTTTCATATGGGATTTTCATGTTTTCTTTAAACTGAGAAAAACAAGATGGGGGTCTTAGGCTATGTTCACACTGCAGGTCTTAATGCTCCAATCCACTTTTTTATAGAATAAAATTTGTTTGTGTGGTCGTTGTATCTTACTTTAATGCTGGCAGCTCCAAATACAACACAACAATAAACATGTGGAAATAGGTGTTAGGTTTTAAGTCCTCAATAAAAGCAATATATTGTGTCAGCTGGTGTTGACACAAGAGTAAAACTCCTTAATTGGCCATTTCAGCATAAGAACTGTCTGGACGCGGAGACAAAATCAGCAATAGCGTAGCGCAGATCATTATGCCCTCTATTCGAAGGGTCGTATAACCAAAAGTTGCAATTGAAATAGTTTCCCATATCCTGATGGCTCTGGTCTCTTGTAAGGTCTTAACGTCTCTCCACCTTGCATCACTGAAGAAACTGAAATATGAGTCAGTTTTTTATTTTACTTGAAATAATTGTACGTCCCTTTAAAGTACACCCAAAACATGATTAGCCTTCATTTTCTACTCACCCCCATGCTGAACAACAC
>NW_015151393.1:176731-177895 GCF_000732505.1 Cyprinodon variegatus | reverse complement strand
GTGTTGTTCAGCATGGGGGTGAGTAGAAAATGAAGGCTAATCATGTTTTGGGTGTACTAATCCTTTAATATGAGCAGGTAAGAACAATTTCCAACTGTAAAATGATGAAAAAAAAACAACACACTCATCATCTTATTTCAAATGCATAATGTCCAATTATGGTACTTTGAGGGCAAAAATACTTATTTAATTGGCAGATTATATCTTCCTGTTTAAATTAAGGGCAGATACACATTTTCAGAAACTTATTTTTAGATCAGTTTTTGTTGTGTTTCTACTGCAAAACTACACACCGCAAAAACAATCTAGAAAAAGGTAAACATTTCTTAAATTTACCCTAAATTTGAGTGGGTAAATAAGACGATTGGCCAATGGAATGAGTATTTTTACTCTTAAAATAAGATAATTAGATCATATGCATTTAAAATAAGAAGTGTAATTGTTTTTTGTCATTTTAAATGTAAATTAACTAGTTCTGTTGGCAGAGTTTCTCACTTGCCTCCTCAATTCAAGAAAAAAGGCACTTATTTTAAGAAAAAATTACTTATTTAGATTTCAATTTTTTGCAGTCTCCTCTGTTTTGCAAACTGCTGTTGCTTCCTGCTGGCCGGCACAAATTATTACAAATTCCTCATGATGTCAAAGTCACATCAAATCACATCAGTCACTCCCCCTGGAGTCACATTCCAAAAGTTCAAATATGGGTCAGAATCAGGACCACATACGAATGTGGCTTAAATATGACTTGAAAAATTCAGAGACGGGCCAGATCTGGGCATCCAAACTAGTTCTAACAGCCTGATCTGATCACTGGACCCTAAGAAAAATATCAGATTTAGGCCACATTTGCTTGCAGTGTGAACAGGGCCTTACTTGCCGCACATTGTTTAGGACAGTTCTAAAGCCATTAAAAAATCATGACCAGGGTTTAGGTTTGGACTGATTTCTTCCTCATCTAATTACCAGAGTTAAGGAAGACCCTGGCCTGCCGTATGACCAACTGCGGGGCTATGGGGGTGTCAGGGTGCTGCTTGTGGAGCAGCTTGGTGATCTTTAGGAGCCGGCCGGATTCATCACTCCAGTAGAGGAAGCGGTCCACTAAGAAGACTATTGCCAGGGACGTCTGTGCCTCCTGAGCCATGATGGACGTCCTCAAAAGATCCT
>NW_015151393.1:173004-174391 GCF_000732505.1 Cyprinodon variegatus | reverse complement strand
TATATATATATATATATATATATATATATATATATATATATATATATATATATATATATATATATATATATGTGTGTGTGTGTGTGTGTGTGTGTGTGTGTGTTTTACTCTTTGGTTGTCTTTCTTGCGAAGTAAAATAATCTTAATGATCAGAAACACTGAAGCTGAAAAGAAGTCTAAATCAGAATACATTTTGAAATTAGACAAATTCCTCTAGAATTGATGTCTTATAATTACCAAGAGTTGGTGCACATGTTTATTTATGAGGTCATTGAGGTTGGTCTTGTCTTTGGAACTGATGGACTGCTTATACTGCCACTTCTCTGGCACAAAGGGCCACTTCATCTCCACAGCCTCCTGCAGCAGAGAGTCTAGTTCTGCACACAGTGATTCTATAGGACACAGGAGGAAAAGAGCAACAAATGTTACACATGATTTTGCACTATAAGCTTTACGAAGAAGCATTTCTATTGTATGGATTCCCTTCACTTGACAGGGAGGTTCAGGCAGAACCCCTAGATTTATGGGAGAGTTAAAGTTGCAAGACTTATTTTTAACCATTTTGGTACAAATCTTTATTTTATGTCAGAATAGATCCCTTAACACTCCCACAGTGGGAAAGATGTTCTTCTGTGTTTCATCCTTCCCTAGCGAGCAGTGTCCTGCTACAACGAGTAGCACAAAGAGAGCAACCTGAGATTTAGTTTAGCTCAGATCTGAGGCAAAATCCACATTGAGACAAGATTTCCTTTTTGATAAAGCTTATAGTTAGAGATAGCTCCAATTACCCTGAACTATCTCTATAGTTATGCTGCTATAGGCTTAGACTTCTGGAAGACATAGGGGCCCCTTTTTCATAATTCTGCTTTATTCTATCTCTGTTCTCACACTGCAGAATCTGTTAGTTCAATCTCTAAAGTTATGCTCTCTCTGCTTTTTCTCACAGTAGCTTCACCTCGTCTGTTCCTGTTTGGCTGTGACACAATCCTGGAGGGAGTTATCAGCTGTGCTGCTGCCTTCAACACCTTTTTTTTTATAGATGTATCTGCCTGTTTTTCAGTTTAGTCCTGTTTCTAAACAGGACTAAATCCCAGTTATATTGTTTTGCCACTCTAGATAAAAGTTGTCAGTTAATATTGTTTATTTTTTGTCTAAAAATCTGGTGGGAATATTAAAACACCTTAATTTATTTTTTTTTTATTTTTTTTTTTATTCCATATATTTTTATTTATTCCATATTTTTACCTGAATACAATCTTTCAGTTGCTTTTTTGCTTTTAATGTAAAATTTATCTTTTAAATGTTTTTGCTTTCCATATTTCTAGTTTTGTGTGCAAGTCTTGTTTCTGCTTGTTTCAACTGTCGCCCCAATTGTCTCTACTGACAA
>NW_015151393.1:169148-170719 GCF_000732505.1 Cyprinodon variegatus | reverse complement strand
GCCTGGTTCTGCTGGAGGTTTCTTCCTGTTAAAAGGGAGTTTTTCCTCTCCACCGTCGCTACAAGCATGCTTAATGTGAGGGATTGCCTTTGAGTCAATGAATTGCTGCAATCAACTGGTTTTCCTTAGATAGAAAACTTTGAATCAATTTGTTGTGAATTGGCGCTATATAAATAAACTGAATTGAATTGAATTAGATGTAGCCACCAAGGTTTTTTTTGTGTCATTTACACTGTTTTGGGATTGCATTAAAACTCATAATTTTTTAGGTCATATAGAGGAAAATGTTACACAGGGCGCTGTAGTTGTGACAAAATGTAGTGTAATCAAAATAAAAACGCTGGAGAAAAACAAAAAAAAAAACACTTCAGATGAGCTAAGGATATCAGAAGGAGAGATGGACCTTCCTAAAGCTTAATATACTCTACTGAGATACATCTCAGAGAAAGAGTACCACAGTGTACCACATTTTTTCCTATTATCTAGGACTGCTAAGCTAAGCTGGCTATCTTGCTAAGTGCTACAAAAATGTACTTAGCATTTATTCAATATTGCTCTATTACTCATCAGCAATTGCAGTTATGTTGTTTTGCCTCTCTAGATAAAAGTTGTTAATATTGTGTATTTTTTGTCTAAAAATTTGGTGGGAATATTAAAACACCTTAATTTTTTTATTATTATTTTTTTCAGGTTAACATTCCCTATTTTTACCTGAATACAATATTTCAGTTGCTTTTTTGCTTTTACTGTAAAATTTTTCTTTTAAATGTTTTTGCTTTCCATATTTCTAGTTTTGTGTGCAAGTCTTGTTTCTGCTTGTTTCAACTGTCGCCCCAATTGTCTCTACTGACAATGAGGCTATTCTATTCTATTCTATTCTATTCTATTCTTCAAGGTTATTTTACTGTGACGGACCTCTGCCTACAATATCCAAATATTTTTCCATATCCTCCTGTAACTTATTCTTACAGGATGTGGGAGGATTACAGCTTATCAACGTCAATTAATGACAGGTCACCAGACAATAAATATATTCCAATAACTGAATCCCAGAAAGAAGAATGGTTTCAGAGGACTTTTATTACCTAGTCCATCCAGATCATAATTTGTCAACAATACTAACTGTTTGAATAAAAAAAAACAAAAACAACAAATAAATAAACAGAAAAAACGTCACTAAAGAAATAAGGTTTGGGTTGGTTACAACACAGCATGAATTTGTTTTCCATTTTGGTTCGGATTCTGTCAATCAAATGACGTCATTGCAGTAGGCCTATGTCGTGATGAAACACTGTGCATAAAAAAAAAAAAAATAAAAAAAAAAAATGAAACACTGTGCATTTAACCTTTAACACTGAAAACAGAGGATCAAACAAACCAAATATGAAAACAAACCAAATAGCGCCATCGTGTGTCTAACCTCTGCAACAACGGTACTTCAGCCTGACAGATTCAGGGACCTCTTCACGCTCAGATTTAGGAGCGTTTGCTGCTCTGAGGCAATCCTCCAGTAATTCCCCTACTTCCATTCTCTGTAAGAATGAATGAATGAATGAATGAATGAATGAATG
>NW_015151393.1:165379-167147 GCF_000732505.1 Cyprinodon variegatus | reverse complement strand
TATCTTTAAGAAAAATCTATTTTTGATATATTTTTATGTCACTTTAAATATGAAATGTTTTAGCGATAATTTTTTTACCAGTACGCACTGAAGCTTCAGGTCAGTTCTTAACTTCCTGGTAGGGCAGTACCATAAAATGCTGCTTTCAAAGCTGTAGGAAATTAGGCTTTCTCTGGTCACCCTTCTTCTTCTTCTTGTAGAATTTATTGGCAAACAACTATATGGTGCATTACCGCCACCAACCAGTCAAGAGTGTTGATCAGGACAAACATGCTCAAACTATATTCTTTTTGCTAAACTTGTTACCAATAAATAATGAAACATAATTCTATTGCCTAAATCGTAAGTGATTTTCCTTGAAATATTTATTAGACAATATTGCTCTTTTTACTTTTCAAGACTCCTTATCAGCTGTGTTCTTTGTCTTTGGTATTTCATACAGTTATACATAACATGTTTCCCCACATACATCGCAACTTCCTGTTTCATGTTTTCCCATTAACTGTAATGTTGAATTAAGTCCTGTATATCCCAACCGTAGATTTGTTATTATCCTTTCCTGCATTCTGTTCCTCCCGATTTTCCCTTGAACGCCATCTTCCTTTTATATCTTCTTCCCACTGTTTTTGCCATTTTTCTTGAATCTTTCTTTTAATAATACTTTTAACCTCTGATTTGCTGATATCAATTCTTATATCACTTTTACTTTTGTTTATCGACTCTTTTGCTTTCTTATCAGCCATTTCATTTCCTTTCACTCCTATATGTGCAGGAACCCAAAGAAAAACCACTGTTAGCCCCATCATTTGAATATGTTACAATGTTTGCTGAAATTCTAATAAAATATCTGGACAGCTTTCTGAATGATTTCTTTTTAAACAGATCAATGAAGAACTTGAATCTGAACATATAACTGCTCTTAGTGGTCTTACTTCCTCAATCCATTCTACAGCAACTAATAATGCAATAATTTCTGCTGTATAAACAGATAACCCATTTAATTTCCTCCCTATATGCAGTTTAAACTCTGGAATTATTACACCTACTCAAGTTTGTCCTAATTGGCTCTTTGATGCATCCGTATAAACTTTTACATAATTATAAAACTGTTCTATATACTCCTCCATCATTATAGAATTACATATATAAATTTTGTCTCTATTTTTCCTTTCCAGTATTGATAACTACTATTATTTTAGGTAAAATCCAGGATGGTGTTATTGATAAAGGTACTGTTGGACTAATGTTTAATTGATTTAATCCTAATTCTGTTGCTTTCTAAATAATTCTCTGGTCACCCAACTTCGATATGTAATTTACAAAATTCTTACTTAATATTAATATTACAAAAATAAATTTTATTAAGATAAATTCGTCTTAGAAATAAGAGCCTCGCTGTGTGAAAAATGCAACTCTCATTTAGATTAAGCCTCTTTGTTTAAATTCATTTTAGCCAAAACATTTGTTTTGTCTGTCCAGATTGGGATTCTCGAGTGAGAAAGATTAAAATATCATATAGTGTAGATCAATGTCAATAAAAATGTTTTATTTCTAGTTCACATTTACACATCAAACATTATCTAAAGTAGAAGAAAATAATGTGATCTAACAGCAAATTACTTCTTGCAATTGCTCATTGTTTCACATTTTTAAAGCTAAATCTTTGGAGGTTGGCTTGAAATCTGAGGTTTGAGGACCTCTTTTTTGTTATTGTACTGCTCCATTTTTATTTAGTCTTTTTCTGTTTACTTGGGAACCATCTTTGCCA
>NW_015151393.1:160195-164444 GCF_000732505.1 Cyprinodon variegatus | reverse complement strand
ACTACATATTAGCAGTATTACTTGCCATAATGCATGGTCCGTCCTGCTCAGGTGTCTGAATCAGGGTTCCAGACCATAGACATGTATATAAATTGTTAATATGTTATATTCTAATTATTATGATAATTAGAGTATATGATAACTATTACTTATTCATATTGCAATTATAATTATTTATTAATTTGTTGATCAGAATCAGAGTCAGAAATACTTTAATAATCCCAGAGGGAAATTACTTTTGTTAGACGCTTCAGTTACAGTTTTATATATAAATACACACATCCAAAGACACAAGATAATAAAGATAAAAATAAAAATAAAATGAAAATGAATCACTTGAGGGAGGTGTTATAGAGATTGATGACCACAGGTAGGAATGATTTCCTCTGGCGCTCTGTGGTGCATCTGGGTAGGAGGAGTCTTCTGCTGAAGGAACTCATCTGCTGGACCAGTGTGTCATGGAGAGGATGTGAGTCATTGTCTATTATGGACTGAAATCCACAATAAAGTATTTATTAAAATTCTGGTTTAAAGAACACAAAATATAAATTGATCCAAATTTCTATAAACATTTTCATGTAGGTTTAAGTTCTTTGGATAGTGCAAGTCGGAAAAAAAAACCTTCTGAAGCACATATCAACAGCAGAACCATCTCATCTTCAATAGCCTTGCTGGGATCACAACCAAGCAGCAACACAAATGGGTGTGACCTGGAGGACTCCGCTTTCTCCAAGTACTCCACCATGTTAACTTTGACCTAGGATGAGAAGAAACAAAAAAGGTAAAAGGCCAAATAAGCTTTATGTAATTTTAGTTTGGAGCTAGTGGATACAAACAGCACTTTGATCGAATGTTTTCCGAATCAAAAGTTTTCCGATCGCAATTGTCCTGTCTTGAATCTGATGGAGAATCTATGGAGCAAATATAAAGACAACAAAGACAATTCAAAGTGGTTTACATGAACTAAATAATAGAATATAAGCAAAATAAAAGCATGATAATTAAGTGAATATACAATCATTATAGGTATTATTATTGGCAGAGTGGCGGCCTAGCTGTTAGGGCATAGAGCTTGCAATCCTGAGGTTCTGAGTTCTGGCCGCAATCCCACAGACTGCCACTCTGGGTCTCTGAGCAAGACCCTTAACCCCACACTGCTCCCCAAGGGGATGGGTTAAAAGCACAGGCACATTTCTCCAGTGTGAGATTAATAAAGTTAAAATATTATTTATTTTTATTATTATTCTAAAAGCAGGTAGTAAAACAAATAAAACGGCTGGACCAGAACCTTGAAATAATGATATCCCTGTTAACAGTTTAACTTCAACAGTCAAAGGCAGTTCTAAACAAATGGGTTCAATGGAATTAAAATAATTCAGGCTTTCAGCTATTTTTCAGTCTTCTGAAGGTTTGTCCCATACAAGTGGATCATTTGAACTAAATGCTGCTTCTCCATGTTTGGTTCTGGTTGTTCATTGTAGGCTTGAACTAGAAGACCCGAGTGACTAGGAGGTTGATACACTGATAACAAATCTGTTATGTATTTAGGTGCTGATCCATTCAGTGATTTATAGACTAACAAAATGTATTTTAATGTCTATTCTCTGAGCTACAGGGAGCCAGTGTAAGAACTTTAGAACTGGGCTGATGTGCTCTATTTTGCTAGTTCTTGTGAGAACATGGGCAGCAGTGTTTTGGATCAGCTGCAGCTGTCCGATCTACTGTTTAGACGGACATTAGTCCTTTATTCCTGGAGATGTACTTCAGGTGATTAAAGGCTGACTTAGTAACTGCATTTATGTGCCTCTGAAGGTTTAGGTTTAAGTCCATCATGACACCAAGATTTTGCCATAATCAGTGCTTTCTAGCTGTGCTCTCTAAGAAATGCTGGGTTGTTCTTCTACTTCAACCGTTAAGTTAAGCATGTAAGGTACTTTAAAGTTGTTTATTTTATCCTTTAATTTATAAGAAAGTTTTACACTTTGAAGCAAGATCTAAAGACATTTTAAGATATTTACAAACAATTTGCCTTTTTTACTGAAAAATATAAAAGGATATCTGTGTGTCTTTATAGGTTTTACCATGTTTAAATCCTTAAAGATTAGCTTTATTACAGTTTATCTTTCTTGAAATAAACAATGGATACCAAAAGATTTTTTTAGAGACTGGTTGTGAGCAATCTAGAGAATATAAATGCTAATGTTTGGTGGTTATTTAAGAGGATTTCTGCACCCATGCGCCCATAACAGGTCCCTGAGGCCCTGTAACCAGAGCTAACTGACGGTGTCCCATAAGTTCAAACCTGAATTAGATATAAAGATTCTGTTTAGGGGCTACCAGACTCTGCAGCTCTAATCTCTTGGACCCCGCGTTTGAGGACTCTGTGGTCTTTTTTAAAGGCCAGTTAAACCATATCTCTTCTTTTTAAATTTACATTTTATCTAATCCTCTTGGACTTGTACACATTGTGGGCATATGTAAAGTTTTCTTGGATGTTAATAGTTTGAAAGCGACTACATTAAAAACATGTATTACTTATTACTTTTTATTCAGCATCTGCTGCAGGTCAAGCAGATTCTGCAATAGCTTTTTCCCTACTGCCATAAGACTGTTAAACTGTTGGGAAAAAAAAAAAAACACATCTAAATCACAGACTCTGCATGACACTGATAACACCAAACCAAAAAACTGCATATTTGCACCTTACAAATGATCTGAACATCCATACAAATGCATTTTTGCACCCTGTTTTTTTCTCCCACACATTTGATCACTGCTGAAACTTTATGGAATGGAAATGTTCATTTCACTGCTAAGCTGCTGCTCATTCACTGTCTGAAAGCTGTGTACACTCTTTGTATACAAAATGAGAATAAAAGTTTTCTAAGTGTAAAACTAGCTGAAGCCTTTGTAATACTGCAACCTGTAAAGATTAAGGATGTTGCTGCCTCTTTCTGTCTTACTGCTTGTGTCTCCTTGAACCCCAATCAGCCTCAGCAGATGGCCGCTCACACTGAGCCTGGTTCTGCTAGGGGTTTCTTCCTGTTAAAAGGGAGGTTTTCCTCTCCACTGTTGCTACAAGCATGCTTAGAGTGAGGGATTGCCTTTGAGTCAATGAGTCAATGTAATCAATTGGTTTTCCTTAGATAGAAAACTTTGAATCAATTTATCTGTATGATCTGGTGATGACATGTGTTGTGAATTGGCGCTATAGAAATAAACTGAATTGAACTGAATACTAGTTTATAAATCACTCATACATTTTTCACAACTTTGATCATTTTATCCTGCTTTTGTCTGAAAAGTCAATATTGTCCTGAAGGCCATTTACCAAGAATAATTTATTACATTTGGAACAGCCACCTTGAAAACTTTAACTTCAAACTTCAAACACTTTAAATTGTTGCTTTTAATATTCTTTTGTTGTAGAAAGTGGGAAAGTACTGTAAAATAGAAATATACCATGTCTGTAACAGAAGTCTGTCATAGGCTGGGATTGTTAAAGGAACGGTTTACCTTGGGAGCTGCAAGACACACACAGATAGACACATTTCCTCAAGGTTAAAGTTATCATCCATTCAATGAATTGTTTTTCTCTGACAAAATTTGGGACGGTGCACTGGCCCCTGCGGGGGCTTCTAAGTGTTTTTTTAGGAACTGCTGCAAGTTTTTTAGTTTATTCTGCGAAGGTATTGTTAACTGACAAGAGCATCAGTACTGATCTCTGGAAGCTTTTTTTCTGCCTTATTGAGATTAAAGTGTTAAAGTCTAGGTACCTTTAAGAACTCTGTCTTTTAATATTGTGGGATCTGTTTTCGCAGAGAGTCATATTCTGGGGGGTCATGTGGATCTTGATGGGTTGGTAATATCAATAATGCCTGTATAAACATTTGGAAGCTCTTGCAGACATTTGGAATTGTGTAGCTGGCCAAATACAAACACACTGCAGTGTAAATTTCATCTGAGCTTCAAACATATTAACTAGTCATCAGAAAAAGGGAGCTAATGTTACCGGATTTTGATATCGTTTCTAAAAAGCCATTGAAAACCGCTCTTTGTATTTACCTAAAACAAAGTTCACCATCCTTTTTAAGGCTTAGAGCTGCTTCATGGGTACTGAGTCATGGGTAGGGCTATCAAACTGACCTACGACAGACGAGTCAGCATTCATCTAAACTTCATGCATCACAAACATATTTTTGTTGTTTCTTTTAATTTCTATTTTTCTCTTAGATATTGTCATTTTGAA
>NW_015151393.1:156081-160185 GCF_000732505.1 Cyprinodon variegatus | reverse complement strand
CAAACTGACCTACGACCTGGACGAGTCAGCATTCATCTAAACTTCATGCATCACAAACATATTTTTGTTGTTTCTTTTAATTTCTATTTTTCTCTTAGATATTGTCATTTTGAAATTCTCTATAAATGCAAATGAATAAAAAGAAGTGTAACAGAATAAGACAAACGTCAAACTTAGCCCAGTGCTGAGTTGTGCTCTTTTCTGAAGACGCAGAGGGTGACCTCTGACCTAGAACATATTTGTGTTAGAAGTTATATATGATCTGAAATGTGAGAAAAGAAATGACACTAATGAATCTAAGACGGAGTAAAGAGCTTTTCCACTCTTTATTCTCCTTTACTAGGTCAATACTAAAGATCTTAATGTTTAAAAGTCAATGTTTAATACAATTTCAAAGAGCAATTGTTTATAATTTTAGTTGCTGAAAGAAGGAAAGCAGTAGAGTACTGTAGAGTACAACAGTACGCTGAGAAGCTTTCCTATCTTTAGAAATCAATATCCTCAAAGATCACCACCACACCTCTGTGTACTTTAAGATCTGCAAAAACCAAATCAAGCACAGTTCCTCTCTCCATTTTGCCTGTGATTTCATAGTCTGAACTGATATTGTCTCACATGTTAAAATCTAAAATGTCCCCAACAAAACTCTGCTGTGAATTAAATGTACCAAGAAAACAGTTTGGTTTCTGGTCCAGGATAGCTCTACCTCCTGGGCGGATCCTGTGACCCTTCTTGAGTATTTTGATCAAACTTCTCCCTCCATTAACGAAGACAGGTGTTGCACCTGTGGCTGAATCCCAGGTGAAGCACAGGTGAGTCTGCTGCAACCAGAGCTCAGGGACATAGAAGTTAACTCTCTATCCATCCAGGTACAAGGACATGCTAGGTAGACAGTTTTGTAGATTTAGATTTTAATTAATTACCTTACATTTATGAAGTTTTTACACTTAACGCATTTCACCTTCCATTAGATTCTCGCCACATGTTTATCTCATCTGCATTTTAAGTTTGATCCCCCAAAGAGGATAATTTTCTGCATATTTCCCCTGAGCTCTGCGGCCACTTTCCTGCACAGCTGAAAGGCTTTCAGGTTGAATGGCTTAGAGGGCACTATCTCCACATAACTAGAACTGGTCTGCTCACGGAAAACCATGGTCTTTACAAGCAGATCCCCTAAGAGACAAAGATTTCATTAAAAAAAAAAATTATGGAAAACCTGCTTTTGGGGATTTGATACAGACAACCAAAGAGCATTTACTAGCTGTTACTTTGAAGAAGATGAAGAGAAAGATGAAAATTATGAGCCTCATGTTCTCAGGACAAACCTGCAAATGAAGAACACATTCTCAGTCATCATGCAGTGGTTTTTATAAACAAAATTTAAATTTAAAGAAATTTAACTGTAACCTTGAGGACATGTGTCTATCTATGTGTGTCTTGCAGCTCCCAAGGTAAACTGTTCCTTTAACAATCCCAGCCTAAGACAGACTTCTATTAAGCAGTAACTCACAGCTTGATGTCGACCAATACCTGTAGAGCTGCTGAAAAAATATCCTGCTCAACACCTCCACAAGCTCTATAGTCTGATTATCGAGAAAAGAAAAAAAAAAGAAAACATATGCTGGTCTTAATCTACAATGTGGAACTATTTGTGCAAGAATGGGCTCAAACATGGAGACCCAGAGATCAATATGACTCAATTTGGAGAGGCAGAGTTCTATAGGAGTTGTCCAAAAGCTTAGGAAATCTGCCTCTGTAATGAAATAAAAAATGCATGTTTACAAATACCTGTAGGAAAAAAAGATTCAAAGTAAATTGTATACAATAATCTGATTCTAGTTATCAAGAACAGAGTTAGGTTAAGTTTGTTATTCAGATTGTTTAAAATTCATTCTGTCATTAGAAAAGCAGCGGGTTGCGTGGAGTCATAAACATGCAGCATTTGCTCCTTCTGGATGAGCGGGTACCGACATGTCATGGTCCTCTGTCAGGCCCATGTCATGGTCGGATCTGTGGAAAATTCCCCAAGCTGGGCTCAGCTTTTTTATCAGAGCCACCTATGACACCCTACCCTGTCCACAAATCCTCCGTCAATGGTTCGGTAAGGAAGAGAGCTGCTCACTTTGCAGTAACAAGGTCGGTACAGGTGGAGGCATGACTTGGTCTCAGCAGATGGACGCTCACACTGAGCCTGGTTCTGCTGGAGGTTTCTTCCTGTTAAAAGGGAGTTTTTCCTCTCCACTGTCACCACAAGCATGCTTAGCGTGAGGGATTGTATTTGAGTCAATGCAATCAACTGGTTTTCCTTAAATAGAAAACTTTGTATCAATTTGACTGTATGATCTGGTGAACTGTAATCCATTAGGATTTTATGTTTAACCATTAAGTAATTTTTCTTTAGTAATACCGGTAGTATAATTTTACAACAAATATAGCCACAAGGAAGTGAATAAGACAAAAATTATTATAAAATTGATCTTTTATTTATATCAATGAATTCAAATAGAGAAACACAATTTTGTTTCAATTTAGAGTTATAATACAATACAGTAAAACAGATGTCATACTGACAATTGTCAAAAACGGTGGCATTTTTTTTTTTGTCGTACCGTGCAAGGTATTTTGTGGTATTTTGTTAGGCACATGGCTGGGGTGATCAGCAGACTGATCCAAAATTAGTGTTGCAGGGAGGCAGTCATTAAACAATATTGCATTTTAATTAGTATCATTGCAGCAGAGTCACTGAGGCAATTTTTCTTTATCGCAGTTTTGTTGATGTTGCTTTTAAATTTAGAATTAAAAAAATAACAGATGAAACTAATGTTTCAGCCCTAACTTAACCTTCCAAAATTTCAACTGAGAGCGTGAAGTTGCTTCCCCTTTCAGGGATCACAGGTTAAAAGGTCCTAATTTCTGGGTCTGATTGAATTGTCTCTTCTCATCTTCCTTGAGATGGCATGGATTAGACAGAATCAGTCAGAATGATTTCAGCTGCATAACAACACAAATAACTCAGGACAATTTGTAGCATTCTACAGTAGTAGTCCATCCACACCAGATTCTGTCACCCAAGTCTTTATGGGCCTCACTTTGTGCACTGGTGAACACTCATGCTGGAGGAGGAAGGGACCAGCTCCAAACTGTATCCACAATATTGGGAGCATGGAATTGTCCAAAACGCCTTAGTATGTTGGAGCATTCAGAGTTCAATTCACTGGGACAAACAGTGCCAAAACCACCTCCTGAAAAGCAACCCCACACCATCAGTCCCCCTTCACCAAACTTTAAACTATGCATGATGTACAGTAGTCAGACAAACATCGCTCTAGTGACAATTGCCAAACCCAGACTTATCCACCAGCTTTCAAGATGGAGGAGTTCGTCCCTCCAGAGAATGTGTCTCCACTTTTCTTGAGTATAATGGTGGCGTGAGTTACACCACTTTAACAACGCTTTGCATTGTGTTCTTTTATACAACATTCCACAAAGCTCTCTGCATACTATTCTTGCACTAATATACCGACCAAGTGATTCCCTATGCAGAAAGATGCAGACATCTTCGCATTATTTACACAGCCTAACACTTTGTGAATGAGTTGCTGTTTTTCCCAAACCCTTCCATTTTCTAAATATACGGCTGACATTTAACTGCAGAATATTTAGTTGTTCATCCGATCACAGTTCCATGGTTGTATTCAGTGAGCTCTTGAGAGCAACCCATTTTTAACCAAATGTTTTAACAACAGTCTGCCTGCTTAGGATCTCGATTTTAAATACCTGCGGCCATAGAAGTGATTGGACCACCTTATTCCAATAATTTGGATTGGGGAGCAAATACATTTGGCAATAAACTGTCATTCTTCTTAGTGCCCTTTGTGTGGCATTTTGATGGGATCAATAATCAGTGATACTGCGGCTTGCTGTCACTTCTAGAGTTCAATATTCACTAAATCCATATGAAAAATTGTGGAAGTACGGTTATAAAATATTTATTATCTCTTTTAACTGGCTAGATGTTACTATTTAATATTGGGGGGTGCCATATTGCCTTTTGAACATGATTTGGACATTATTTTCAGCCTTAACAACAAAAATGCTTCCTGA
>NW_015151393.1:153399-156071 GCF_000732505.1 Cyprinodon variegatus | reverse complement strand
GTAACTGCACCGGAGCCAGTGTGAGCAAGGGGTGAGGTTGCAGAGGCGTGCAGACAGGAGGCTAACCTCAGACTAGCCAGACCAGATATGCTGCCCATCCTCTTCACAAGAACCGGGGACAAGCCAAAAACCTGCCCACCGCATATTACCATCAAGTCTCCTCTCACCTGATGACAAGTGTTCAATGAGGGTCGACCTGGGGAGACAACTTCACGTCCCAAGGGAGATTTTGGAGACATCACTGCGGCCAGACCTGATTTTGTGGTCAGTTCCATGCAAGACCATCCTCCTGGTGGAGCTTACTGTCCCATGAGAGAAGGGCATTGAGGCTGATCCCTCCCATCGCTCCGCCACCAAGAGATGTACTGGGGTTAAAGGAGCAAAATATCCATGACTGGCGGTCCCCAGCTGATGACTCGCTCAAGCCCAGGGGTGCACAAGGCACACTTGCTCAAGGCACTGGTGGATGCCCAGCAGGTAGAACATCACCCTGTATTTTCAAGTTGATCACAGCATGAATTAGGCGATTCTGTGGAAATAGCATTGTTACGTCTGCGAGCAACACTGGCATCAGGTGCAGGAATTTGCCCTGCAATTGGAGGGTTGTCAGAGGGCGCGGTGGCGCTAGTGTACAGCAGCCTCGCTCCAATGTAGTTTGCCATCATCAGTGTTTGAGACAATGGGTGAATGACTGAATGTTGTTTAAAGTGCTTTGGTCAAGTCTCCTGAGTTAAAGTGCTGTTTTAAGTACAGGCCATTTACCAATTAAAGGAACAGCCCTAGGCTGGTTTAATTCTATTCCTCTGACAAATTTCATATTGTTCATGTTACTGATTAATCTTCCTCATGCTTCATGGTTATCTGTGGTGCCATAGGGATCATTGGGACCAATTCTCTTCACTATATACATATATGCTCCAAATTGGTAGAATTACTTAACAGCATGGGATTGATTTCCACTGACACTGAATTCTATTTGTCCATAAATACTCATGAAACTAACCCATTACATAGACTACAGGCATGTCTATAAAACGACTCTGAACTTTCTGTGTTTGAATGCAGACAAAACAGAACTTACTGTGATAGTGATAAGACTAAGAGAATTATTGCAAATGTTTTTAAAGTGTTCTTCAGAAACTGATGTCGCAGTATTTACATTTTTTTTAAATATAGTATCTTATTTTATTTTAAAATAAAATAAGATTAAATCCATTAGGATTTTATCTTTAACCATTAATACATTTTTCTTTAGTAATAGTATAATTTTACAACAAATATAGCCACAAGGAAGTGAATAAGACAAAAAGCTTTTATTGAGACAATCATAATAAAATTGATCTTTTATTTATATCAATGAATTCAAATAGAGAAACACATTTTTGTTTCAATTTAGAGTTATAATACAATACAGTAAAACAGATGTCATACTGACAATTGTCAAAAACGGTGGCATTTTTTTTTTTGTCGTACCGTGCAAGGTATTTTGTGGTATTTTGTTAGGCACATGGCTGGGGTGATCAGCAGACTGATCCAAAATTAGTGTTGCAGGGAGGCAGTCATTAAACAATATTGCATTTTAATTAGTATCATTGCAGCAGAGTCACTGAGGCAATTTTTCTTTATCGCAGTTTTGTTGATGTTGCTTTTAAATTTAGAATTAAAAAAATAACAGATGAAACTAATGTTTCAGCCCTAACTTAACCTTCCAAAATTTCAACTGAGAGCGTGAAGTTGCTTCCCCTTTCAGGGATCACAGGTTAAAAGGTCCTAATTTCTGGGTCTGATTGAATTGTCTCTTCTCATCTTCCTTGAGATGGCATGGATTAGACAGAATCAGTCAGAATGATTTCAGCTGCATAACAACACAAATAACTCAGGACAATTTGTAGCATTCTACAGTAGTAGTCCATCCACACCAGATTCTGTCACCCAAGTCTTTATGGGCCTCACTTTGTGCACTGGTGAACACTCATGCTGGAGGAGGAAGGGACCAGCTCCAAACTGTATCCACAATATTGGGAGCATGGAATTGTCCAAAACGCCTTAGTATGTTGGAGCATTCAGAGTTCAATTCACTGGGACAAACAGTGCCGATACCACCACCTGAAAAGCAAACCCACACCATGATTCCCCCTTCACCAAACTTTAAACTTTGCATGATGTAGTCAGACAAACACCGCTCTAGTGACAACTGCCAAACCCAGACTTGTCCACCAGATTTCAAGATGGAGGAGGACAATTCGTCTCTCCAGATAATGTGTCTCCACTTTTCTTGAGTCCAATGGTGGAGTAAGTTACACAACTGTATCCAACGCTTTTGTCATGATGGGTCTCACTGACTTAACCCACATGCAGAACACCACAGGAGACTGGATAAAAGTTCAACAGTTTATTAGTATAAACACACAGAGTATTTGATTGCACTGATTCTGGTACAGATCCGGGACTGGATTCACATAGTTATCTGCAGAGAGGGATAGTTTGGTTAGCCAGGCAGCTATGACGTCTTGTCTGAGTCTGATTCTGAGTTGTACCTGATGAGGTTCAGACTGATCGGTGGAGAGAGGGAACCAGTTGGGTCCAGAGACTGAGGCAGAGAGCTTTGCAGCGGCAGAGCTTAGCTTCAGGCTAGCGAGGTTCAGACCTTGAGTTGTTCTCCAAGTTCTCTC
>NW_015151393.1:149629-152369 GCF_000732505.1 Cyprinodon variegatus | reverse complement strand
GGAACAATGCACTAGACTTTGTTTCCAAGTTTGAAGATGTTTCGCTTCCCTTCCAGGAAGCTTTTTCAATTAAAAATGTCAGAAATAGCGTTGATTTCGAGGCTTTATATAGTAGCCCAACAAAGCCTTGTTGTTGTTTAGAGAACATGCAAACTGAAACAGATGAACGGGTCCACCCCTTTGGAATGGGAGTCGTTTAGCTTCATTTGTTAGCCTGCAATGCCCCATACCTGTCTATGTCGCTGCATGGGGTGTCGTTACAGCGAATTGTTGGCCTGGCTGAATAGGCGAGGTCTTTTGTTCCCCTGTAAAGGGGTTGGGGTTGCGATCATAGCGCTATCATATCATATCAATTTACATCTTTTCAAACTAGGAAACAAAGTTCAGTGGAATATTTTTTTTAACTGTTTTTGAATGACTGTGACTTGGATGACTAAGAATCTTCACCGGCATATGAACCTGAAAGAGTGAAATTTCAAAAAACAAAATTAAAAAATATGAAATATGTAAGAAAATTCAAAACATGAAATCAAAACAATAAAACAATTCTCAAAAAAGGGAGACATTTTATTTTTCAAATTTCTATTATTGTTATTATTATAGAAACAACTACATATGTTTGTTCTAAACAAAACAAAACAAAACAAAATAACTCAAGTTAATGTTGTCAAATACTTGTTTGTAACCATGTGTTTTAAAGGTCCAAAGTGTTATGAAATGTTCGTTTAGTAACGAAAGAAAATCCCAGTGTTCATTGTTATTTATCTCGGATGTGACGTCATTCATCGCTGCGAATTCCGACACAAATCTAATATGCGGTGTGAAAAAAAGCTTTATTAATTTCTTTCCGTGAATGCAACGTATGTCGAATTGAAGGTGGAGATCTGCGAAATTTGTTTATTTGGTCTTTTTTTGACAATTGAATTTAAAAAAAGTGATGTTTAATGCGGAAATATTTTGCAACTTACGGTAAGTAAGACATTTGACAGAGTAAACCCGGGGTTTCTTTAAGAATATTAGTTTAGAGGAATACATTTTTCTCCAGCTTCCAGCCATTGAAACTCCTTAGTGAGTCAGTAGTGTGTCTGATGCCCGCGCGCTGCGGTGATGCTGCCAGGAGGCGGGACTGTAGCTCCGCACTGCGATCTGTCGCTCCAACAGCTGGAAGACGCTCCAGCTGCGAGCCGATGGCCGAGCTCAGCTGCACGCCAACACACACCCACTGAAAGTCGCCCCCGAGTGCGTCAACACCAGAGCACTTTCGGTGGGCTTGTTACTCTGATGTTTAGCGCTGATAATTAATAGAGAAGCACCAGCCGCATGGCCCGATCACTCTTCAACAAGTAGGCTACCAACTCTGAGGAGCGATTCGAGCGGAAATCGTCTGATTACTTCTTGTGCATTCCTATCTGTTGCCGCCACCTCTGATGTAAGGCTGCTCATCCCTCTGCTCAATCCACAACTCTTCCCACTGCAGCCTCTCCTCTTTCAGCATGGGACTCTGCGAACTCTGAAGGTAAGCACTCTATTATATGCATGTTGGTGCAAAACTGAATAAACAGTATCCGTTTTTGTAGGCTACTGTTTTTACTTGGAATTCTATTAAAACCTATAAATAATAAAAAAACAATGTATAGTAACTGGATTATTATTGTTTAGTTTGTCTGACTGCAGCCCTGCAAGTGATCTTCTTATACAGATGTATAAAAGAAAGCTTCGCCTTTCTGAGGGGGAAATGGCTCACAGCTGTTGCAGACAGTGACAACAAATCTACTTGTTGCACAGAGTCAGTGATGGTGGAGTATAAACAGCTGCCCATCAATAAAAGGACCTGATAGCTGTGTGCAGGAATGGCTGCATGCACACATTAACTTTATGGGTTCTGAAAGGCTCCAAGCAACCATAATCTGAATGCCCTGCGGCTGCATTGATAAGACCTATAAACCTGGTTTATGATGATGAGAATATGTAAATGGATTAATGGGTTTGTGCATGCTTATTTTCAGAGTAGAGGGGAGTAACAGAATGGAGAAAGCTCTGTTCCTAAAATTAGACTGAAGGAGGGGAGGATTCTTGATGCTGCTTTGACTGATTATTGAAGGCTGATTGAAGTTGGATCCCAAATCATTTTAAGTGTATTGCTGTTTTAGCAGCTTGCATCAGTTGATAATTAGCTTCACTCTAAGGCAGCTGGCAGCTTTATTAATTGCAACGGATGATGCATACAAAAATGTTAGGAGTTAACCTTACCTATAGCCTCCCTTCAATCATCATGCTTGTTGACTTATGCAGGCTGCAGATGTGCTTTTCTTTGCTGATTTAAGGTGATTTTTCCCAACCACTCTTGGAGCAGCAGGGATTAAAAGGCGTGTTTGAATGCCAACTACAGCCCAGAGATCTTCATCTGTTAGATTGCAGGGATTTTACTTGTAACTGGATGTCTGTGTGGACATTTGAACGGATTACAGTCATGGCAGACTCCCACAATTTTCAGGTTTTACAAGTCAATATGTAATTCAGTTCAAGAGGCTTTAATTTTAGGATTTAAAATCTGGTAATCTGGTAAGTATGGCCTCAGGTCAAAAACATACATTTTGCACTGTAACTGGTTTAGCTGATTCTAAGATATGTATGTAAATTTTGAAAAGATTTTGAGGAAAAGTAAATCTACCTCATAATCTAGAATGTGGTTTCCTTTGGTAGCTGAAACTTAGCCCCTTGAACCCTACGGACCCACCGG
>NW_015151393.1:147695-148739 GCF_000732505.1 Cyprinodon variegatus | reverse complement strand
AAAATGCAAAATATTTTGTATTTTGTCCCTAATATTTCAGGCAGGGTCAAAGCTACAATGGTGCTGACACCAGAAAATCATTCTATGACATCTAACCTTTACAGAGGTACCAAAAGTTTCTTCTTAAATCTAATAGCTTTGAGGCTATAAGTTATTTATTTTGTGTGTTTTTGTCAGGCAGAAATTTATTTATACCCCCTTAGGGTGTAAGAGGTTAGGCTACGTTTACACTGAAGGCCTTAATTTTCTTTTTCTCCAGCTTTTTATTGTTATTACACTGTCACAAGTACAGAGCAATGAAATTCACTCTAAGCATTTAAGCCATCCCCTTGGGGATGCAGTGGGCTGCCATTGTGCACGCCCTGGGAGCAGTGTGGGGTTAAGGGTCTTGCTCAGGGATCCAGCGTGTTAGTCTGTATGAGTTGGTCGCCACTCCCTAAAGCAGGCATTAGTGTGGATCTTGCCTAAGGACCCACAGTGGCAGCTCATTCCCCCCAGCTGGGATACGAACCCAGGCTTCCTGTTTGCAGGACGGATGAGTTACCGCTTGAGTTCAATGCTCAATTCTGACTTTGTTTGTGAAATCTGAATGCTGCTGTGTGAACATAACCTGAGATGAAACATATTTTGTATAACCTTATCAGCCTGCCACATTCCTGTGGATTAATAAAGTACCATTCATCAAATTTTTGCTATAAGCAAAATGCACTGCAAGGAATGTAGTTTGGTACAACAGTTCTCGTCTGCTGCACACATTGAGAGTATCGGAATGAACCTTTTTCAAATGGGCAGGTTAGGACTGCAGCCATAGACAGTTTGATTAGAAAGGTAAGAAATGGAATAGAATGGCCCGAAATGACTATTTGATTCTACTGGAACAGCTTATTTTAAAGAAACTAATATGTCTTTTTCATGAGCATCATCCATGTTTCACATGATATGCATGTATGCCTTGCCCTTAATTTAATCCAAGGTGTAAACCTTCAAAGCGCAAAGATTTTAAGGATTTACTAACTTGTAAATTCAGGGTATCTAATAGGGGTG
>NW_015151393.1:145009-146899 GCF_000732505.1 Cyprinodon variegatus | reverse complement strand
CTCTTGCGGACGTATCGATGCATCGGATCGTCCGATGTTGGATCGATGCATCGATACAAAATAATTATTATTTACACCCCTAATATCTACTATGACTTGACCATTTAAACAGGTTTTTTTTATTTTTTTTTATTGCACTTGTAAATGTATTAATAGTTGGTTCTACTGATGAAAGAGCCAGATTGTGTGGGTGTAAAAATCCTACAAGATCAGTGTCCTCAATCCAACTATAGCTAACAGTTGGATCAAGAATTGGATGCATTGTCGATACTGATAAATTTGACATTAATCTAACAATCTCCAGTTTGTGCTGTCAATATTCTTGGGCCAATATTTGGAGATATTTTTGATATTGCTTTTCCTTTCTCCATTTACACAATATGAAATACAAAATGATGCAAAATGTTACACAACTCTATAGAAAATAAATACACAACAAAGCAGTAACAGTGGTTAGCAAATGGAGGAGAAAGGCAATGCGAGTGATTCACGTGAGCTAAAGGTATGGATTCTAAATGCACTAAGGAATCTGTCAATCAGCTGGTACTGATAGAACAGAAAAAAGTTTGATATCGGGTAAGTTCAGCCCTAGGACAAACCAAATGAATGCATGGTGAAATTTCCATTTCTAAAATGAATAGGTGTCATTTCTGAGGTACGTGAACAATGTGCTGCGTTCCAGCTTAGTGCTGGTGTTGTTTCTAACACTGTTTTAGAAACATCCACTCTACATTTGTCCGAAATTCATAAGCCTTATCAGTTTATGTTTTATGAACTGGCGTATTTTCACAGTCCAGTTTATGTCAAGCTGGATCTCATCATACATAGATGGACTAAGGATGGACTTTAATTGTTCTTGAACGTGTAACTTTCCTCTTTATTCGAGATAGACTTACTCCTGCTTAGACATCAGATAAAATAAAATAATGAAAGACATGGTATAAAATGTAGTTATGATGCAACCCACCGGAATCAGGACCTGTATACTCCCCCTGGCTTTACCGCTCTGTCCATCAAGGTGGCAAAATGTTCTTCACCTCTGCACATTGTTTAAACCTCTGCCTTAGTGCACTTTGTTTTTGTAGCATCCCTTTTTCCTTCTTTTTCTACACTACACTAAGTTTGCACATGAAAAAATAGCTCTATTACCTAACAAATTGATCATGATCTACAGGTTTTTTCTTCCTATTATTATTTTTTATTATTGCTGCGAGTGAAGAACACATTTTGTAAATTAAAAGAAAAAAAAATGCCTTCTACAAATGAAACTCTGAGAAACATCTTAATCAAAAACAATTTGATAGAAACATTGCTGTTTTCTCAGATTGTTATTTTTTAAATTCCTTTTTCTAATTAATTGTTTTCTATTTAATCTTTTTTATTTTACTTTTTCAGATTGTTTTTAATATTTTGCTTATTTAAATAAAATTGTATTTCTTTATCTTTTTAGTCTTCTTATCTTTAGCATGAGTTTCACTCATTTCAATCTTTTCAAATTTCATTTTGCAGATGGCATTCTCTTTACTAATGGGGCGTTTTTTTCTTCGGAGGGAGGAGCAAAGATACAGTTTTTATTTTCAATGTGAGCACCGACAGCAAGCATTTGTATTTCGCTTAAGGTGAAGAGAATGTGATCTGTAAAAAACAGTTTGAAAAATATGTATTTCATAAAACTCAATCTGAAAAATATATATTTGAAGAAAAGTACATTTGGAAAATATAAAATCTGTAGAAAAAAAACAAGACAGAAAACTAAACTATTGGAAAACAGCAAAGTTAATGTAAATTATTTTTTTATTTATTTTTTTATTTTTTTACAGTTTTGTTATGGATTGCATTTATTTTAAACTTTCATTTACTAAACATGTTCTTTGCTAGGAGAAACTGTTT
>NW_015151393.1:143009-144999 GCF_000732505.1 Cyprinodon variegatus | reverse complement strand
AATGTTTTGTACAATAAAGGAACAAAATTCACACCAGACATTTAATTTTTTTGTTTGCTGGCAGTCTTTCCACTGTCATTGCATATCACAACAATTGTAGTAAAGACTAAAACAAGAAGTAGATATCATATTACATAGGTAAACAAAGGGGCTATTTAGATAATTGGAATGTTGTGTCGTATACGATGCTGAACTATAATGCAAATTACCACAAAGAGGCGTGCTCATATCAGCTGTCCTAGTGGGGCTCAGGATTGATTTTTGGTGCCGTATGAGAAAAGGGTGAGATTTGACTATTCCTGACATATCAATGAAATAATAATTTTAATAATAAGAATAAACACACAGAGATTCAAAATAACAAAAAAAAAACAAATCAAAATAGACAAAAAAACAGCACAGACATTGAATAAACAAAAGAAAGATCAAATTTCAATTAATTCAATTCAGTTTATTTATAAAGGGCCAATTCATAACACATATGATCTCAAGGCACTTTACAGGCACAATTCAACCAGATCATACAGTCAGATTGGTTCAAGGTTTTCTATCTAAGGAAAACCAGCTGATTGCATCGACTCATTGACTCGCCAGCAATCCCTCACACCAAGCATGCTTGTAGCGACAGTGGAGAGGAAAAACTCACTAAAAGTCATGTGTAATGTTGCTTTGACTGCTGGGGCCAGTTGCTGCTGTTGTTGCATCTTCATCCCCGTTAAGTATCATACGTACCCTGTTCTGCAACTGTCAGCCGTTACAATCTGACACTTCTTGTTTTCTGTAGAAATCTCTTGTAATCTTCAGCTCTCACCTTCATGTGTCTGTTGGAATGAGAGTGCAACTTTTAAATAGGGTTCTTCAATTTAATTTGAAAGTCTACCCTTGAAATGCACATTACTTCAACAGTTGGGTCAGTTCTAATAAAATTTCAAAGCGCATCTTCTGAGCGAGGACATTTATTAGATTAGAATATGTGAACACCAAATGAATGGAGGAAGGAGAGAGTCTTTTTGCTGTGATATTGTTTGCTGACCTCCCCTCTCTAGGCTAACTGGGGCTGTTTTCTAAATGCTTTGTGTGAAACTGCAGATCACATTGCGTTGAAAGTAATGTTTGGTTTTCCTAGCCAGGCCATTCAGCATCTCCTTGTTATTGCAAAATGTTAAAGTCCTTGGCTAACCTTTGATATTTGAAATGAGAAAAAAAATTCTTCCAGTCGTTGTGTCCTGATGTATTCATGAAACTTTAACTTATTACTACACAAACACTTTGCCATGCATACATTTGGTTTAAGAAGTCTTTCCAGTTACCTGCAAAAGCCCCTACTGCATTTTATCCTCATTATGATTTATACCAGAGATCAGCAATATGAGCTTTAAGTTTTGACTCCATAATGTTTTTATTCAAATACGTACACAAAAGTGATGATATAGAGTATTACAAATTCATCACAGGCCTTTAAGGCTTTCATTGCCAATCACTGAAAACAAATCCCGAATGCCTCAGATACAATTCTTTAAAAAAAAAAAAAACAGCAGCACTTTTTAAGAGTTAACAATTTTGTTATTATATTCTATATTTTCTATATTGATTTTGTATATACATACTGAAGAAAATAGTTAAACTAACAAATCAGACAAAACAGTTGTGTATTTATTGGGATTAGCAAACATAATATTGTCAAGTTGCACAAAAAAACAATTCTAGATTATTGTTAAATAAAAACAATTTCACATTGATGATAAAAAGAAGGCTAATTGTTCATCCTTATGCATACCTCTAATAAGCACAGAGTTTTAGTTAATGTATTACAATAAAAAATTATTCTATTAGGTAGGGATGGACGATATTGGGATTTTGGCCGATATCCGATATGCCGATATTTTAAAACTCATGTAGCCAATAACCGATATCGATACCGATGTTAAAGCTGGACAAAAATAAGTAGTCATTGAAAATAGCAGTTTTGTTATCCATTTCTGACACTTTG
>NW_015151393.1:134734-140199 GCF_000732505.1 Cyprinodon variegatus | reverse complement strand
GCTGATTGGACGTTCATTTGGTGAATGGCTCCAAATTTTCTTCAACGGAGAGTCTCCAGACTGATTAGCGAGTGAAATCTTGAAAGGTCGCGAGATCAGGATGGTCTCACGAGGCTAATAAGAATAGACCTCCTTCCAAATTTTAGTGTCTGCTACTGCAGTATCTTATGACTTTCCTTTAATGTTAGCCACTCGTCTATAAAGTCATAATTGTGTCCAACTAAAAGTTGTCAATGAACATATTTTCCCACTTGAGCAGAAAATCTCTTGGCTGCTTCTCAGATGATTTTTTGTTTGATCCTTTCTTGTCAGGGCTGTGGTTTTGCTATACTCTTCTCCTATGTGACTGAACACTGATCTGTGAAGTGTTCAGCTTTCCATGTCGGTTAAAGCAGAAGTCATATTCAGAATTCAAACTTCTGAAAGTACTTTAAATATGAAATTATTACATACTGATCAATAAATGATAGGTGTTTTTAATTTAGAGTAATTTTCATTTGAATGTGCTTTACTGGAGGCATCCATGTTTGTCAAAGAACACCACTGCCACCTACTGGTTTGTGACGTCATGCTGCGGTATCGGCTGTTGATCAAGTCCCAATGCTGTATCTTATGTTTGTCACAACGCGCTATTATCCAAGTCATCTTAAAAACATCCTTCTTTGAAATGTTGGCTACATATTACATGTTTGATGACAAATCCTCCCTCTTCACCTTGGCAATCCAACGACGAACCCGTGGAGTATCATGAATCAAAATTGGGAAATAACTAATTTTTTCTTCCACTAAGAACATCCAACTGCCTAATTAAGTAAATAATTGTTGTTGATTGCAGATGCGTCTAGTAGTTCCCTTTGATTTTGCTTGTAAAGCGGGGAGAATGGCGCTAAGCTTACCGCACCGTGATGTCACTGCCGGAAGATGACAGGAGTGAGGTGTTACTATATTTGGGCAAAAATGGCCACTCCCAGACTCAGTGATTGCAACGAAAATTATTATTATTTTACTGATTAACGGCAAATTCATTAAATCACTGCAAACGTATTAGTTTTAGGTATAAATAATGATCCATTGATCATTCCTTGCTGACCGTATTTTTCCTTTAACCCTTACATTAGGGTTTTCAAAATCAAAATGACAAAGAAAAGCTCTCTGGATTCTTACCGCCTTACAGTTATTAGAATAAGGAGGGCTAAAATGAAGACCTGCATGTCTTTACATGCAGGTCTTCATTTCTGTAATTTGTTATTTAAAATCTTAAAAATCAATTATCCCTTTTCTTTTTCTACTTTTTGTGGATCTGACTCAGTCGACTCTCTAGGAAATACATGTGTATAGTTTGTGTTTGTTTGTGTGAGCTTTTAACACCCACATTGGCAGTGGGTAGTCAGTCAATTCGTCTGATTTGTTTGATCTAGGTGCCACTTATGCAGTTTAATCTCAGGAAGGGAGTAAAGGTTAACTCAGTGCATAGTATATTTACCATATTTTGATTGTTTTGAGGTGCATAGATATTTTTTCCCCCCTCAGAAATAAGGCCGTACTTTCATAATTACCATGACTACAGCTGTACTTGTGGAGTCCATCTCTTCCTTCTTTGAAACAGAAAAGTCACTTTGTTATTTCCAGGGCTGCTGCTGTGGCCGCTGATTAGCGGTGCCTACTTTGAATTTCGGAACAGACTCGCTTTTGTGCACCGTTCATCCAGGTCAGTGTCTGATTCAGAGGATGCAAATGAGGCAACAGTCTGCATTACCATCGTATATGTTCTGCCCACCCAGACAAACAGGTCAGCTGAGCACAGAAACAACCGGCTTTCTCACATGCCGGCTCATCTGTCACCTCAAAGTCACCCATGGCCTCTGTGATCTCATGTATTCAGGCACTAAAGTGGTCCTTGACTTGAAAGATCTGGACGCTTCAAAAAGGTGGGATTGAGGAGATTCAAAGGGCCCACAGAAAGCTGGAGGAATCATCCTGGTGAGATTAACAAAGCTCTGCATCCATTCCTGCTGTCTTGCCTCTCCTGCTGCAGTGCAATTACTCCTGGCCTCTGGAGCAGCCACCCTTGATATTTAGCATCCCTGCCAGTCTCCCCCTCCTCCTCATAACCTCATTGCAGTAGTGCAATTATCAGGAAAGCCAGCCATTATTGGTTCCATTGGCAAAGCCGGTGTCTGTATAGCAAATTATAGAAATATGTAAGGAGGAGGTAGCAAAGGAAAAGGTCCCTACTAGGTGGATGAAACAGATATATTTCATCCAAACAAGTGTAAAAGGATCACAAAGAGCAGACCAAGAACAACAGCTCAGACTCGTGGGTTGGATGTTGGTCATCAGTGAGATGAACGGTCTAGTTCACAACATGGTTGTTAGCTGCAGTCGTGTTTTTTTTTTTAAATTGTTAACCTGCTCATTCCCCCCCTCCCCCCTCCATCCTGGACACTGTGACCTTCATTTCCGATGATCAATCCTCCTGAATCTGAGCCTCTCTGTGAGCCGTTTGTTCCAAGTTGATTTCAAGTGATTTATGTTGCAAAAATAAGGCACACAGTGTAGGCTGAGCTGGAGTCAGATTTAGTTCCACTCCCACCATGTTGGCAAAACAACAACAACGCTAAAAAACCAAACAAAAGGGAATTTTGGGATGTATTCCTGCATAAACTGAGTCACACTCTAAATAGAGAAGCCTTTTGGTTTAGGCATTTATTTCAGCTACGATTTCTCAGTGGGATGGTAATAAAGGTTAGATGGAATGCCTTATAATAAGATCACTTCAACTTTTACAGATTTGTTCACGTTTTAATCAAAAACTTCTTCAATACATTTGATGGGAACTCTATATCAGCTAAAACAAGTTCATAGGATGAATTATACGTGAAGTAATTCGTTTTTTGTTTGTTTTTTTGCTGGTAAAGAATTTCAAAAACTTAAACCAGATAACAAATAGAATCATATGTATCTACCTGGACCCAGCTGTTTTTAGAAAGCCTTTCTTAGCGGACATTAATGAACAAATAACTCTAGATCAAGGAACACAGCAGAAAGATCAAAAGGACGTGTGTAAAATTTTCAACTTTTGGTTAGTTTAGATGATGTTTTTAAAATAAAATGTGATTTATTTCAAATTAAATTTAAGCATTTAACTCTTTATTTTGAATGCATTTTTAATTATTTTGTTTATTTTGCAATATATTAGCATATTTAATACTTTGATCAGGTATTAAATAGATAAATAAATCTTAAATCTACTTTTTTTTTATGGTAAATTCATTTCTTTTTTCCAATATTCCCCTTTTTTTATTTCATAATGTACTTTGGCCCTTCATCTATCTCCAGCATCTTAACATAATGATTGTTAAAACAATTTTGGAACCTCGTGCTTATTATCTCATTGGCCATGAGAACCTCTGATCCAGGGGATATTAGATATATGGTAGAAATTTTTCTGGTTAGAGGAGAGCAAAGGTGATCTCTGTGGAGCAGTAATTTGTTCAAGGAAGCTGGTCTAAGATGATAGGAAGAAACTCATTGAAGACACCCCTGTAAAGTTAGTTACGACTTTTAATTGTTTTTTCTTTTTTTGGCCTAGGGTAAACAAAAAGTGTAAGAATTGTTGACCTTCACAGTAATTCCTTTAACTTTTACATCATCTGGTGGAAGTTTACCTTGTTTTTAGAATGACTAAGCAATGAATTCCTGTTTCTGCTGCTTTTGTCCCTGCCCCGTGACTAAAAGTCCCACTAAGAGATATTTAACTTTGCTGTTATGCCGGTCATGACGGATGGCTGGGGTTTCTTCCCCTCGGTATGGTAGCAATGCAAACATTGCTTGTTGCAGCCTTGCTTTGTAGCATAGAGTAAAATTTTCCACAGAGCAAACACAGCAGATTTGCTACAAGGTCACTGTTATCCTGCAATCTGACTGCATTATATGTTTTTAAATTGAAGGTTTGGCTAGTCATAGGTCATAACACTGGTTCTTTCTATCTGTATAACGGCTTTGCAACATTGCAGCCTTGCTTTGTAGCATAGAGTAAAACTTTCCACAGAGCAAACACAGCAGATTTGCTACAAGGTCACTGTTATCCTGCAGTCTGACTGCATTATATGTTTTTAAATTGAAGGTTTGGCTGGTTATAGGTCATAACACTGGTTCTTTCTATCTGTATAACGGCTTTGCAACATTGCAGCCTTGCTTTATGGTGTTTCTTGCCGTATAAGTCACTAAAGTCACACAAAGCTGAAATATCAGTATTGAAATGGTTATTAAAAACTTGTATCGCAACATATCTTGATTGACGAAGGAGGTAAGTACAGGACAACAGTGGAAAAGGCCTGGTTAATGCTGCAAGACTTGAAACTGTGACATTGTTATGTTGGAAAAATGTGTACAGCAAGAGCTGAACTCTGACACTATTTCTCACAACAATCTTGTACCACTTCTGCTTTAACATTACCAACCAGTCCCAAAATAGGCAGGGTTAATCGTGTTGCAGAATTACCGTTTAAAAAGGGACGTATAGCTGTAACAAAAGCAAGAGGTGTGAAGCCCACAGATGAACCAAAATTAAATGATGCATAGCTACAACTATCAAATATATTTTTTGTCATAATCCATGACATTTTATCTTTGAAAAATGTCACCTCTTCCAGCAATGTGCTGGAATCTCCATATTTTGACCGCTGACCTATCTTCTGATGGGCTGACAGCTGTCAGAATGAACAAGTCTGCTCTGCTCTGATCAGATCAATGATGACGATTACAAAATAATTTAATTGACGCCCCTTTTTTCAAGACGATAATGAAAACTGACGAGCTAAACGTGGATCTTTGATGAAAGCGAAATGTCAATGAGATGAGACTAATTAAAAATGTTAGCGGGTGGTTGGTCAGACATTTAAAACGCATCATTTCGTTGTAATCTCTTAGAGAAGCTAAGCAGTATCAGCCGTGCAGCTGTGCATCCTGTTTTTTCAAGCGGCCCACCTGGCGTACAGCGGTGAACATTCTACATGATGGACCATGGCAGAAGCAGCAAAGGAGAAAATGTGCGCTCATCTCTGACAAATTCTTCTCTTCCAGCTTTTCGCTCCACACCGATGGTTCGCTCTCAGCAGTATGGCTTTTCCTGCTCTCGCTACTTAATAATCTATACGTGGCTGATCATACTCGGCAAAGCTTAAAAAGTACCTTTGTCTATCACGTTTTAATTTCTTCCAGCTCACAAGACATTATCATAAAAATTCTTGAATTTCTACCGAAAGGAATCCCTAAATTATATCCGAAGAAAATATTTCAAGAGCGGTTAGTCTGGTAAATAATTTGGTAAATAATCTGGTTGTTATTCTAAATTGTAAAGGTTAACTTGTTTTTGCAACATTAAACTACCAAAAACTAGATCTTTTAAAGATTTAGTCGACTAAAACTGACTAAAACTATCACATATCGTAATGACTAAAATG
>NW_015151393.1:123217-133369 GCF_000732505.1 Cyprinodon variegatus | reverse complement strand
GTTTTTGCAACATTAAACTACCAAAAACTAGATCTTTTAAAGATTTAGTCGACTAAAACTGACTAAAACTATCACATATCGTAATGACTAAAATGCGACTAAAACTAATAATAGTTTTTTGTCCTGAAGACTAAGGGCATTTCTTAATATGTACTCGAAAACTCTCATCAGCCTCAGTCTTATTACTGTTCCAATTCACAAGAACAAGAAGACCGAGAACAGGCCAAGTCCCCGGATGTCCTCTCTCTTTACCGAGTATACATCAGAGCAGACTTGTTCGCTCTTAAAATTGACTGCTATCCCAGCATGCACTGCGGGAGCAGCAGCTTCCAACGGAGTGCTCACTAGATCATTAGAGGCGAGAATATTTTACAAAAGTGACTGTATAACAGTGAGCAGCACTATATGGCCCATTTACTGATTAAATGCGTAATTTACAAAAAGGTTGCAATGCTGAGAGGGCCACCCAGTGGACCTCGGAGGCTAACTGCAGCCAGTGCTAATTTTAGCCCGTCTGCAGCAGCCTTCTCTTGGCATAGCAGTGTGTGAAGTACCGCTGGCTCAGATGCCAATTTTTTTGTTTTATTTGGCAAAATGTTAATTTGATATGTGTTTATCTGACTGTGTTAATAATTGTTATCTTACTAAATGAAAAAAGTAAGAATTGATCATTATCAAGAGGCTATTAGGTGAAATGCAACTCCAGACAAGCCGAGCATATGGTGATGTCACAAGTACGCTTCTGTTGACCCATATTTATGCTGCGTGCTCCCATTGTCCCTGAGTCCACACTTTCCTATGTTCTTCTAAAGAACATACTTTTTGAGGCCAGAATTCCGTACTCCCGTTCTTGTGAATTGAAAAACGGACTAAGACTAAGACTAAATCTCAAGACTAAATCAGATGGCTGTCAAAAACAATGCTGGCTCTGATGCATGCTTGGTAAAGAGGGAGGGGCGAGAAAAACATCCAGAGACTTTTTTTTGTTCTCAATCTTGCATTCTTGTGAATAGGAACAGTGCTAGCGCTGAGGCTGATGACGTTTCACGAGCACATGAGAATACACAAGTACACATACTTAGAAATGGCCAATGACTGGATGGAATCAACAGTTTTTTCTAACCAATTTGGCACTATTGTCTCTAAAGGGCCTTGAGATGTATATATAAATAAAATGGAATTGAAACTGGTAACTAGCTTGCGTATGTTGTGCTCCACTGTGACTATTAGCATTTAAGATGTAGATAAATTCGGAACTTTTTTACTCCTCTCCATTATGATTTTCAGTCCCACACTTCGATGTTTAAGTATAAGTTAGGAGACGCGTTGGTTAAAAAAAATTTGGGATCATGCCACCGAAAAATCTGTTAGTTAGACACATGGAGCTTTTTCAGCCAAAAATGGTAACAGATTGTAAATTTATACAAGTTAGTAATATAATGCAAGAACCTTGAGAAAACATAGTTTGTTCTTCTTTACTAGTTAAAAAAAGCTTGGCTTCAAAGAGGACCACGACTCCCAGTTACAGGTTAAAATATTTCCTTATCGAACAGACAGAATCAGACCGAGAGCTTCTTGAAAAGTTTTTTCTGGCATCATTATATTAATCTAGAGGTTCATAAATCTTTTTAAACACAGAGCACAGAAAGAAGTAGGGAGAGCTGCAGATTTAAAGGTGAAACAGACTTACTAGGTTATGCAACATGCAATAAAATATATCTCCAAGTTTACCAGAAAGTTTACAAGAAAAGGATATGCTGTGCTATATTTAAAGTGCAGCATATCCATATTTTTCTGGATGGATGGGTGTATGATATATCAATTTTGTCAACAGAATTGCCTTTTATTCATTATGAAAGCATTCAGGTTGAGTAACTGTAGGTCCATCACCCACCACCCAAGTGTCCCCACCAACTTTTATCACAAAGTTACACCCTTGGGATGGTGGTTATAGCTGATGATAAGTTGAAGTTGGCATCATTATATTAATCTAGAGGTTCATAAATCTTTTTAAACAGAGCACAGAAAGAAGTAGGGAGAGCTGCAGATTTAAAGGTGGAACAGATTTACTAGGTTATGCAACATGCAATAAAATATATCTCCAAGTTTACCAGAAAGTTTACAAGAAAAGAATATGCTGTGCTATATTTAAAGTGCAGCATATCCATATTTTTCTGGATGGATGGGTGCATGATATATCAATTTTGTCATTGGAATTGCCTGTTATCCGTTATGAAAGCATTCAGGTTGAGTAACTCTAGGTCCATCACCCACCACCCAAGTGTCCCCACCAACTTTCATCACAAAGTTACACCCTTGGGATGGTGGTTATAGCTGATGATCAGTTGAAGTTTCAGCTGCCTGCTGTTAATCTATGCAGCAGGTGTTGGGTGTTCACTTCCTCATGGGGAACTGAAAGCATGGGCCTTGCCCATGCAATCACAACAAAGTTCCCAGTTTCTCATTAAAACCAGTTTATTTTTACTGCCCATCTGAAATCGATCCCATATTTTAACAAGATTTGTCAAATCTGTAGTGTATCATGTGTTAAGGAAACTGAGAGGATTTTTTTGTCCTGCTCAGAGTGTGAGCTGTTTTTAGGGAGGAATACATAAACAGGAAGCAGGCATAGCTGCTCTAAAGAGGCAAATGTGAAACTGCCCCAGTTCACTTATGAAGCAACTTCAGAATGACTATTGCAGAAAACCTCCATGCCGCTCACTGAACCCTGCTTAGACAAGAAGCAGGAAGTGAAACCGATGAAACCCTGCTTCCAAGTCGGCCTCAAAATGCACATGTTATGTGCATTTCCTGCAAACCACAAATTTTTCTTAGAAATGAAGAGTGTGGGAAAGCTGAATGATTCAGCATAGATTTTTTAGACTCCTAAAATCTCCTTTTGTTTTGGTTTTATAACAAGCAACTGTTTGTAACTGTTATGTCATTTAGATGAAAGAAATAAGAACCTGACTAAATACACAAAGCTGACTTCAAACGCTGATTCAAGAAGAAAAAATCCTTTCAAAACAATCTATTTGAAATAAAAATGAAGCTACCACCTAAATTAATTGTGATTCACCTGAAAATGTTCAGTGGCCTAGTTAAAGTCATGTTGTGGCGTGACTTTAAAAAGGCTTTTGGTTAGAAACCCTCTGAGTGTGACTGATCTGAAAAGGTTCTGAAAAAAGTCTATAAAGCGTCTTCCACAATGATGTGAAAGCGCTCTTTTGCAGAGGCTTGATATTTTCCAATAATTTGTGTATTTGTGAGGTTTTTATATTTACCCAGGTAAATTTTTTTCAAATAGTATGTTTAATCTTCTGAAAAAAGCAGAAAAATAACCATTTGTGTGGACTAAAATTCTTCTTTACAACAGTCGACCTTGTTGACACTATTTTTGAATGTTTGGCTGAAATGTAAGAATGTTTCTCAATCGAATCGTCAGCACGAGATGAAAGCCTGTGTCACAACAGGATGTGACATTCTTTACTGAGGCGTTGCAGAAACACGACCGAGGAATGCTCTGAGATGGGCATAACTTGCCTGTGTGTTACTGGAAAACCCAAATCTGTTGCAAACGAGATCTTTCATACTTGCTTCGGTTTTCTGAAACAATACGAAGTGTTATCTTGCAGTCTGAAAGTTCGGAAGCAAAAGCAAAATAATATTTTCATTTTATTTTAAGATTTTTTTTTTTATGCAGAAAAGGTCTGCAGACCCTCCACATTACATCTACACACCCTTCCTGTATTTGTCATAAAGCAAACTTCCACATCTGTTCAACGAGCAAACATTTAGGCAGGAAGCACCCTGAAAACAAAGCAGCGCTGGCAGCGTCACACAATGATACTCTGTTGGGTTTTTCTCTCAAAACCCAGGGGGTCTACAGCCAAGCCGCCCAACCCACCCACCTCATGTAAAGTCAAAGAATCAAAATATTAAACATTAGTGTGCCAGATGTGAAACATGTGGCGTTACTTTGTATTTTTTTAATGTTGTTATTTTAGAGCATACAGCTCCCAGCTGTCGTGTCCCAGCAGGGCATTGTCCCAATTTGCATATTCTTCCTCTTCCATTTCCATCTGTTATTTAAAATGCATTTAAAACAAGCTGCAATTCTGAGGTGCTGTGTTTGTTCAACACACACATTCAAGTAGCTTTTCATCATCTTCTAGTGTTTTTTTAATTTATTTTTTAAATCAGTATTAAGCCATGGTGTTTAATCTCTCTCCCGCTTGAGCCAAAACACATTTTTTCCATGTTGGAATAAACTGACACTCTCTCTGTCTTTCTTCTTTCTCCTCCCTGAGGAGGAACAGTGGCTGCTAATCTATGTTTGCAGCCGGTGATCCCCCACCGTTGTGGCATTCTGCAGAACAGGGAAAAGGAAATATTTCCCTTCCTGCCCTTGGTACCACGTAGTCTCTAAAAAAAACCTGCTTTCAGCTTCACTGTGGTCTTTTCTGGACTCTATCTTTCCCGTCACAAAGCTTCTCACAACAACTTCCTATGACAAACTGCAGGGTGTTAGGCCTCAGATAAGTCTAGTGTGTGTTTATGATGTGTTGAAAGTGTTGTTTATCTGGCTTTTATGCTCGACTAGGACAAGAGGATGAGATAAATTTTCCAAACATGGAATACTTGAGCGCAGGGCTCCAATTTTCTAGCCGCCTACAAAAGTATTCATCCAGCGCTTTTTAAAATGTCCTGCCTTTTGGCTGATATATATGTTTTTTAAATTTCTTCTTCGTTAAAATGTAATAATAACTTCAAAGCCCATTATTACACTTCATATTTCATTGTTCATGCTGGATTTACATCTAACCACATTCAAATATAAAAATAAAAACAGGACTTAGAGGAATGCTACTGATAATATCGCTGTTTGAAGATCATTCTATGTGTTTTTCAGCTCCAAATGATAACTCACAGAAGCATGAGTCACTCTTAAAATCTCAACGCCAGAGAGAGAAATCAGCACAAATTCATTAATGACTGTTTGGAGGTTTTGGAGGTTGTGCATTGCACAGGGAATTTGTGGAAATTAGGTCATTAGGAACAAAAAACAATACCAAGACGGATATAATCAGTTGTGTGTTTGTTGGAGAGTCATGTCATTAGTCAGAGCTGGTGATATGTTCTAAACCTAAGAAGTGCTATGAGGATTACACTCTCATGCACTTTGTTTTTCTTTTTTTTTTCTGTAATCAAAAGCCTACTTCAGAGCCTGCCCTGAATCACTCTACCGTGACTTCCAAAACACGTCTCTAACCTTTTCGACATTATGTTCTAATGTTTAAAAGGTTTAATTGTTTTGAAAGACGGTGTGCACCAAGGTATTTGCAAAAATCTCTTTTCATGGCTATGCAGATGATTACCTTGACCAAGAAGTTTATGTTTATTTTTAAACTCATAGGATATTTCTGCAGTAAAAAAATTCATTTTTCTGTCTCTCTGATATTAAAATATGGATGTTCTGATAATAATTTTTAATAATGAAAAATTGAGGTCCTAAAGGTCTATTTAGATTTTCTTTTCTTCTGGTTTCACTGCATCCATGAGTCTAGGAGCCTCAGGGTAATTTTAGATGCTGAATTACAGGGAGCATAATTCAGTCTGGTAAACACCCTTTGACTCCCGGCAAATCTGGCTGGACCAGTCACAGCGTGGGAGGTGGGACTTTATTCATCACTATCTGCCCTAGAACTACCCATAATGCATTAGCACTTTTCTAACAAAATAAGATGGTATGTATATGTTCTCTTTCATCCTCTGACATGGCAGCTTGCTCGGAGCTTGTCTGCCTGGTTGTGTGTTTCCCCAGATGAGGCCACCTGTGGAGCAAGTTGACAGTTACCTTTTGTATGTCTGCTTCTGTCTCTGTTATAAGGGAGTTTTCCTCTCCACTGTTGCTACAAGCATGCTTTGTGTGAGGGATTGCAGAGAATCAGTGAGTGGATGCAGTTGGTTTTCTTTAGAGAGAAAACTTTTCACCAATCTGACTATGATCTGGTTGAATTGTCTCTCTAATGTGCCTTGAGATGACATTTCTTGTGAAAGTCAGGTGTAATGAAGCAGAGACAAATTTGATTTGATTTTGTTATCCCAACCTAAATCAAACTAAAATATGGTATTCACAGCTGGGATTTTACAAAGTATAATATATGAAATTAATATTTCTTTTTTCTAAATGGGGGAAGTCAATAAAAAGAGTTAATAGTAGTAGAACGTGGCTCTATCTAGTCCTTTTGACTGAATACTGTACTTGACTGAAAACAAAGCAACCCTTTTTGTAATTTTTAAGCTGTAAAACAAAAAAAAGAAGAAAAAAAAAGATTCCCCTTCTCTCTGTTGTAAGGTGTATCACAAAACATTCAAATAAAATAACTAAAGTCTGTGAGATAACACAACTGATGTCTTGCAGCTGACATCACAGATGTTGGACTATAGCCACAGCCATATATTTAGTACCTGCTCTGGTCCCTGCATAAAAGATGTTGTGCCGTCCAGTGTGACAATAAAGACAGTGACCCAAATATTTCTTTTTACCAAAAGAGAATGAACTTAATCAGAGACGGCTGTCAGTGATTAGAAGGGCTGACAGATTACTGACTGCAAGTAGCCATCTGTGCAGTGTAGTTTTCGGATCAGGTGAGCTAGTTTAAGCTGTTGACAGCTCGATTTAATGCGTTTTACAATTTTTTTCCCAGAAAACATATGTGATTACACTGATTAGACATTTGGTGAAAGAAATGCATTTCACAATAAATTCTTAAGATTTTGCTACAGACATTATAGTTGTGTTTAGCTGTTTAGATGAATTAATCATAAAGATCAGCAGAATGTGACTTCATTTACATATGAATATCTTCTTGTTTTTTGAGTGCCATATTGTGGGTCAATAACACAGCTGTAAAATAATAATAGGGATCTGATCTGAGGATGGATTCTTTATAAGATACATGTAAGTATTGAAAGAAAAAATCTGTAACCCTGTCTGTTGAAGAAAGGTGTTGAAAAAAAAGTCTGCAGCGACAGATTTCTCTTTGTATCATTTAAGCTCACATAGATTTAAATTACAATGATCCTTTCTGGTCAGAGGGGAAGAGCCACAGAGCTAAGCTAAACATTCTTCACTCAATATGACTTAGACAACTTGTATTGTCACAAAAAACAAAATTACGTTCAGTACAACTTTCAGACAGTAAATTAACATTTCTATTCCAGTGCGGCAGTGATCAAATGTAAACAGTGTGGGAGAAAAAAACATGGTGCAAAAAAAACCGCATTGATATGGAAGTTCAGATCATTAATATATGTGGTGCAAATATGCAGTATTTTTGGTTTGGTGTTATCACTGTGATGGAGAGTTTGTGATATGGTTTAGAGTTTTATTTTCAACTGTTAAGCAGTCTGATGGGAGTGGGGAAGAAACTATTGCAGAATCTGCTGGACCTGCATCGAATACTGCAAAGCCTCTTCCCAAAGGGCAGCAGGGAGAACAGTCCATGGTGGGGGTGTGACGGGTCACTGATGATATTGTGGGCTCGGGACACACAGCACTGAGATAAAATGTCTTTTTATGGAGGGAAGAGGAGCCCCGATTATCTTCTTTGCTTTTCTCACCACTCTTCTCACTTTCTTCCAGTCTGAGGCGCTGCAGCCTCCACACCACACAGTGAGACAGCTGGTCAGAACGCTCTCTGTGGTGCTTCTGTAGAAGGTCGTGAGGATGTGTGGGGGAAGGTGGGCTCTCCTCATCCTCTGCAGGAAGTACAAGCGCCTTTGTGCCCTTTTGACCAGTGAGGTGGTGTTTACAGTCCAGCTGAGGTTGTCTGTGATGTGCACCCCCAGTTTATTTGGAGCAGCTGACCACCTCTACAGCTGAGCTGTTGATGAGCAGTCGACCCTGGTTAGGTTGGTTCTTCTTGAAGTCGACGATGATCTCTTTCATCTTCTCCACATTAAGGATCAGGCTACCTTATAGTGGTCATAAGGTAGACTCATCAATAAGTCATGCTTCTGAAACACATATATACTTAAAAATGTGATTAGATCAACTAGTATGAATCTTTTTAAAAAGCACCATACATTTCTGAATGGTTAAATTCAAAAAGTTGTAAGTGTATTGATTCTTATGTTTTTGCATAATGTTAAAATATAATCTGAATATATCTGCATGATGAAGGTAGGTGAAGGAACTGAAAGACGTTTTTTCTGAGGCTGTAATGACAGAGGGTATATTTGTAAGAGATCTGTCAGTGTCCAGCCAGAGGATATGACATTTTCATTGCTCAGTGATGCAGCACTGTGTTCTGCACAAGGCCAGGATTGACCAGGCACCCATCAGCTTGCCTTTATCCCCGCTGTGCCCCATCCCTGCCCTTAATCTGCCTGATCGATGGCCCTGGGTCGGCGTCACCAGGCAACCGAGGATGACACCAAAGCTTCTCAATGCCTGTTCTATCTTCACTCACTCCGATGCTGCACAGCTGTAGTGAAATAAAAGGAAAATTACTCATAAAAACAGTGAGAAGTCCAAAGGAATAAGAGAAAATCAAAGGACAAAAAGGTTAGAGTAATGTGCCCTGAAAGCACAGAGAGAATTGTTTTCTAGGCTGCTGTCAGATTGGTTGATGGATTGTCTGCTCACATGCAATGGAAAGATAGCATCGTGATTCGGATTAGCACAGACTTTGCTGCAGTGTTGGACTGCTTTTGTTAAAAGCACCTTTGGTCCTTGAAAAATTTACCTGAAGGTTTCCTGTCCAGTATTACCACTGCTGAGTGAAGCGTCATTCTTGAAGTCCTTCCATATTTACTGCGGGTCTAAATTCAGCTTGTTTCATCTAAAGTGTCCTCTCATTTCAGATCAAGATTACTCTCATCATTTATAATTATTGTAGATGAAAGCAACCACTTTCTCACCTCAGTGTGTTCAGACAATAATACAATGCTTCAAAAAGGCATTTTGGACACAGATTTTCCACAGTTTGTCACACTTACATGTTTCTAATCATTAAATGTAATTCATCCTCAAAGATAACCTTAAAATATTATGATTTAAGAATTCAGGGAATATTATTTTGCTTAATCTAGGCTTCACATACTGTGATACAGTCAGACTTGATTTATTACCATACTGGCCAAATTAGTAACCAGGAATCAGGAATCCCTAACACAGAGAGTCCTAGTGGCGTGAGTATTATTATATAATTGTTGGTATAATTTGGTAAATGTTTCTACAGGTTAAAGCAGGATTCTTTTTTCAGTCTTGGAGTCTCAGAATATGTGAGAGACAGAGAAAGGACCCCCTGTATAGTGACCAGATCTAAAAAAAAACCCAAAAAACGTAGGATAATCAGGAAGCTAATGAGGGACAATTTGTGAATTGCTTTTCAACTCGGCTGGTAATTATGGAAGTAGTTAATGTATTATTTCATCTGTTAATGTTAATTAGCTGCTGCCGGGTGTAAAAAATGAACTTGCTATGGTTAATGTGGTTACGCATCACAACAAGTATCCACAAAAAAACCCCCAAAAAACAAAAACAGTAAAAATTCTTCTAGTATTCGTTTCAGAACAACCAGAAGCAATAAACATGACAAAAATTACTCTGATAGAGAAATGCAGAAACTAAAGTTCTCATAAAAAGGAATAGCAGAGTTTAAGCTAGCAGAGCTACTTCAACTTGCAATTACCTTAAAGGCACACCGCGGAATTTGTGACCTAAAGAGTTCACGCATATGAGTTATATTAAATGATTCCTCAGGCCAATATACAGCGCTTGACACTAACTATGCTACAAGCAGGGCTCCCTTCTTGAAATGCAGACTATATTAAGTCGGGAGATGATTAAGTTGGCCAGGTCATGTGACCTGGAAGAACGTATCCCTTTATGGAGCTAAGGCTTTTGGTCTACTATTTTTCTACCTGCTCGACTGCTGTTCATGGCTTAGGCAAGGGAAAAGTTTAAACCTTCTGAAGATGCTTAAAGTCGTAGGGAACCGTCTGTTCCAACCGTTTAATTTCCAAATTCTACTGGTTGATGTCAAATGTCAATGGTCATTTATCAAGGGGGCGGGATTGTTGTGGCGGAAGGTTCGCAAGCACGTTTGGTTGTGGCCATTTTGTTGGAAGCATCTTGCTTAC
>NW_015151393.1:119897-121598 GCF_000732505.1 Cyprinodon variegatus | reverse complement strand
TTACGTCTCCGTCTTTACGACAAACGTTCTGGAAAATATTAGCGTTTCGTGTTCATTTTGACTTCGTGTGGACGGGGCCTTACTCTCTATGAAGATTTCTGGCAGGTAAAGCCAAGCCTATAAGCTTTGGCAGCTTTGACCTATGTGTCAGGAGACACAAGTCTACCAGTTAATAAAAAAAAAAAAAGAAAAGATTTATAAGCCTAAGCTTTACACTTTTCAAGATCTGAAACAAATAAGCAATGCTTAAATTCATCACATTGTAAAGTAATGGAATGACAGTCGTTGTTTAAATTTTGTTGAAGTTTTTTCATTTTATTTTGGTTTCCCAAAAAGTTATTTAGAAGTAATTGGTAAAGGGAAAAATATATATTTTCACAGCACTGTATCTGTTCTGCACAGATAAGATTCAAACTATTAGTGTTCTCTGAGCTGAGTTTTTGCCTGACTAACATTGGCAGAGGTGGTTTTCATTCTGAGGTTTCATCATTCAATAGAGCACAGCTCTATGGGTTTCCTGCAGGGACGTCATGTTTCTTTTTTTAACCCCCAGAGGATCAACTTTTACCCCATTTACCACATTTCAAAGACTTATCTTTAATTTTCATATCTGCATCTGACTCTTTTAGCTCTTGCCTCTTTATCATTACAGCGGCTTCCGCCACACCATTCTATGAGCGTAACGCAGTTACAATGCCTTTAGATTTTACTTCCCTCTTCATTTCTGTGTTTTCTCTCTCAGTTTTGCTGGTCAAGCAAGTGTGTTTGCGACAGCATGTGAAGCCTGTAATTGAGTGTGTCCACCCACCGTGTTGCAGCAGAGACATAGCAGTGAAAGCCTCCATTGTGTCAGATACAATTGATATGTACACATACTTATCACACCCCTTGCACGCTCAGTGAGCCTTTGCTTTGAAAAGTCGTTAGCTCAGAGATGTGGCTGCAGGGCGGAGGTGTTAGCGGCATCATTACTAAACTTTGTCACTCTACCGTAATGAACCTAAGAGGCTACATTTGTGGCACTCTGAAAAAACGAGACAGTGATGCAACATGTAACAAAGAAAACCCCCTAAGCTTGGTTTAGACTCGGATCATATTTTTATGAGGTTGGATTTACTTAAACAATTAACTGCATTTCTTGAGTCAATAAATAGAATTTGAAAAAATAATGCTACAGGAAAGTCTTTTGTTAGGCATCCTGGTAAGATTGTGATATCAGGGAACGTTTTGTTCCAAGTTCACAGACAAGAATGCTGGGTTCCTTCTGATTGGGCTGTGGTTTTTTATCAGTCTCACCCACATAGTTTGTCATGTCTGAATTCAAAGCTCTGTCATAAAGTCAGCCCGCTGCTGTAGAAATAGTTTTTTTTGCAGTTTTGCTTCTGCATACTTTCACTGGTTATTTCATAATAACGGATATTCAAGTTTTTTTAATAAGCCCAGTGGGGGTGGGGAGATTGAACATACCTATATCCTATTTCTTTTTCTTGCCTCCTTGCTAATTAAACCCATTTTTTTTCTTTATATCTTGTTGATGTTCAACTCTCCTTATCACTCCTGGAAACTATCAGATTGACCCAGAGATGCTGCGCTGATCTCCCCGCAGCTGCAGTAAGGTGGCTACAAACATGACCAGCAGTGCTGTGTTTCATTAGCCTCGTGAGACCATCCTGATCTCGCAAGCTTTCCAGGTTTCACTCG
>NW_015151393.1:115623-116497 GCF_000732505.1 Cyprinodon variegatus | reverse complement strand
CGGAGCAAATCCATCTGGCGGAGTCAGGTTAGTGTTTCATTGACTAGGAAAAAAAAGTACTCTGACCATCCGTTTAGGAACCGACTGTTTGGTAATCCTTTGGAATCTGGTCAATTTACCCCTGCTTTCAAGGCTATCCCTGACTAGGAAAGGGCCCAGGTTGCATTGATGACAGAGTCTGAAGGGTGCTGGGTTCATGTTTTCACAGAGCTTTTCTCATTTATATGTGCAAATAAGGAGGCAAACGTGTTCAAACACACAGTTTCAGCAGCCATTATGCCCAAAGTCAAGCAACGTTTCAGTGCAATTTTGATAAATTTCAATGTAACCAGTGTTTGTACTAAAATTGTCTGTACAGAGCACTGGGGAGGGAGCCAAGGTGCCAGTCAAAGGGTTGATACCAGTCACGGCTCGAGACCAAATTTATCATGGGGACAGGGTGGGGCAAAGGTTTTTTTTGTGGGGACACAACAAAAGAAGTGCACACATAAAAAGGGCAATTTGTTATAATGTGGTATATTAAATAAGCCAAAAAGCCAATGCTGCAGATTCCTGATTTAACAGATGAAAACTACAATCCCATCATGATATGTGTGAAACTTAAATTGACTCCAGTCCTGTAAAGCTAAAATACTGTAACTTTCAGCTTCATCCCTTCTCCCTCACACCTTTCTCTAACAATGTTTCCAGGCTCCTGCAGAGCTGAAGAAAAAGCTGAGGGAATTCATTTTATTGAGGAATGTCAATGCTAGGATCCACACAAATGTTGCAAGATAGTAGCTCTACTGGGCTTTGACACCCCTGGACTGGTGTTGTGTTAGAAAATGGGATATAAGTGTTTCAGATAACTATTCCACAATTTAGGAAAAATGTT
>NW_015151393.1:109945-115575 GCF_000732505.1 Cyprinodon variegatus | reverse complement strand
TTTCTGTGTTTTAAAACCAAATCGGCGCGTGTATGACGTCATCTGCGCACACCGGCTACCGTTCATTCTTCCTGTCCGCTGAACTGCTGCTAGTTTTAATTACAGGCCTGAAAGATGTCTAGTGCTACGACCACAGATGATCTCGCTCTCCAAATGGAATTGAACGATTCAGATTAGCTCGCCGAATGAATAGAAGGGGTAGAGCATAGCCGCCTGTGGCCTGGGCTGCCTGTCACGACTCCAGTGCGCATTTGCAGATGACGTCATACACATGCCGCTTTGTTGTTAAAAAATAAATATAAAAAATATAACCGCGGATGTCTGGGGGACAGTGATTCGCCTACGTTATGAATGCTGGCGTACCATAAAGAATACATTATGAACAGTTCAGTTTGTGCCTTTAAGTTGATTGCCCATAGGAAGACGTTACTTGGACGGAATATCTTCAGAACGGCTCCAAATAACACAAAACTTGTGAGTAGAACATGATGTAATTACGTAAAATCAAGGGCCCAATGTAAAAAAAACGGTGTTCCCCTTTAAAGGCCTTGTTGCCCTCAACTCAGTCTTGGGTTGCTAGCGTTCAGTCCTGAATACCGCTGTGTTCTTCTAACTTTTAGAGGCATGCCAGCTCTTAAACCCTTGATTAAAATTTCTGACTTGGATCATTAGCCATTCAGGTCTGTGTAGGCTGTGGTTGCCAGCATTTTATTTGATTTTTATCTTTTGGAGAAAAGATACATTATAAGGAGGAAGGTTTCCATCTGTACTCTGGATCTCATGCACTGCTGCCCGACTGGCTGTCTGCTGCTGAAAGCTTCTGCTTGGTTGTCCTCAGTCCCTCAGGCAGTCAGGGACCTTCTTTCCACTCCTGGAAATGTGGAAGACATGTTTAGGGGGTAGAGAATGACTCTTCAGTCTGTGACATGTTGAGCAGGATGGCCAAGAAGTGATTGGATTGGGGCAAGAATGCCATTGGCATATAAATATGTGTTTCAGCACATTAGCTATCACATGGAGCTGTTAATGTTTTGCATCTGTGGGGAATTGCTTTTATCCTCAGTTAAACCAATTATGTCTAGTCTTGTGGTAGAATGGTGAATATAATATATTATTATATATTATAATATATTATATATTTTTTTATATTTATTTTTTTAAATGTAAAGTGCAATACAAATAAAATGTATTATTATTATTATTATAAAAGTGTAAGTTTAGTTATTTTGTTTTACCTAAGTAACAAGACAGAACCCTTCATCGTCTTGTGGATTATGATTTTTTTATGTTCTTTAAAAAACTAGGATACAGTCCTTGCGATGATGTAGGAGTTTTGCTCTATAAGTAACAAGTAAGGTTTACTAGAATATGGGTTTATTCAATGTTGGATATTGTTGTTTTTAAGGTAACATAATAAAAGGTGGTAATTTTGGGATTCAATGTGGCCTGATGTGATAATAATAACTGACCTTGAAGTGAAGAGTTTATTAAGTACTTTATTTAACAATTTCAAAGGATTTAAAATTGCTTTGGAAATAAAATTTCCATTTAATGTCTGTAATATAATTTGAACAGAACACAATAAATAAAACTTACATGATGCATATTAACTTGTATAATAAAGATTATTTCAGAAAACTAAATAATTATCAAGTGTATGCTTTTAGTGCTCATAAAGGAAATGTATGCAATTCAAACAATAAACTTTATGTATTTAAAACAAATGAATCATTAGTATTATTTAAACAATATTAATAAGTACACTTATTAATATAGTTATTAATATTATTCATAAACCTGATAATTATGTATTTTAAATAAATAATATATATCAAAATAATGAATAATGCCTGATTAAATACGTTTGTGTTAAATCAACTGTAAAAAGTAAATAGGAACATTTTTTGTAATGAATTTACATCATTCTTAAAATTTGGATGAAATATTTTTTGAGTGTGTCTGAAAACTGGGACTCGTCTGCTCAGCAATAAATCGGTTCTTTGTAAAACATATTGTGCTGTAGTTATGGCTTCAGGTATTTTCAGGAATGTCTAAAGATTTTGCACATCTAGAGAAAAAATTATAAACAAATTGGAATCTTAGTAAAACTTTACGCAACAAAGCTCAACCTAAGTCAGAAAGCACAGATCATTTGTGAATATAAACTGGAGTTAGAACTGGACTTGACTGGCCCAGTTTACATCAAGATTTGCTATCAACTAAACCATTACAACTATGCCCTGGAAGAATGTTTAAGATTGTTGTCACGCTGGAAAGAAAGACTTCTCTACAGTATACTCATGCCATTACCATGCTGGTTTCAGGTTCTTAGTTTTGTTGAACAACATTTGGAGGACTGGCTAAAAGCAGTGTTGTTTTTCACAGCCATCTTAGATTTAGTCTTAGTCTTCAGGGCGAAAAGTTATATTAGTTTTAGTCGCATTTTATTCGTTACAATAGGTGATAGTTTTAGTCGACTAAAACTTTAAAAGGTTTTAGCATAGTTTTATATTGCAAAAAAAAGTTAACCTTTACAATATCGAATAACAACCAGACTAGATACTAGATGCCTAGATACTACAATTGATGGGTATAGAATGCTGCCGTGCAGTTCATCATTGCGGTCGGCTATAAACCTTTGATTTATAGAACTCAAACTTTTTTACGAACGAATGGACTACTTTATAAAAACGTGTTCCACAAAAGTTGTGAAAATAGCACATCTAGTTCAACACATCATATTGGTTTATATAACACACAGACAAGCTAACAAAATGTACTTCCTGATCTGTGGAAATCTTTTCTGCATGATGGGAGGAGATGTTATACCAGATGTGGAGCCATCAAGTCATCTCCATGTGATGTATTTGTTCTGCCCTACCACTGAACCCGATGATTCCAATCTGCACTATTTAATTCACTGTGCAGATTGGACTCACCTGGTTCAGTGGCTAGACAGAACAACTACATGACACAAAGATGACTTGATGGCTCCACATTTCCCATCTCTGGTTTTGTGGGAGGAACTGCAGCAAAGAGAGGAAAAATTCCCCTTTACCTAAAAGAAACCCACAGCAGAACGAGGCTCAGTGTGAGCGACCATCTGTCAAGGTTGACTGTTGGTTCAAAGAACACAAAAAGCACTGATCCATGAATACTTTCTATGAATAGGATACTAGTAAACTAGATCCACAGGTGTCTCGGTCTGGGAACAAAACAAATAAGCAGATGAGCTATACGTTCGTTTTCATGTCAAAAGGTACGTATCAAAAAGAAAACAGAGTTAGTGGTTGAACTGACAAATACTGCAGAATTGGAGAATAGAAATAGAATGAAGCAGATTAATAAAAAGTGGTCCCTATGTCCTCCAGCAGCCTAAGCCTATAGTAACAAAGTTATAGAGATAATGTACCTGAGCTATTCTACCTATAAGCTTTTTCAAAAAGGAAAGTTTTAGGCCTAGTCTTGAGATTAGAAAGGGTTTCTGCCTCAATGACTAAAACTGGAAGTTGGATCTACAGGAGAGGTATCTGATAACTGAAAGAAATTCTTGAAACAACTAGTAAACTTGTAGATTGAGAGCAATTGGCTCTGTTAGGAACATAAGGAACCATCAGCTATTTGATATACAGTGAGATAGAGCTTGGTTAATTAGGGCTTTATAAATGAGAAGGAGGACTCTAAATTCTATTCTGGATTTACACTGGAGACACTTGCAAGCCAGATGACAGGCCAAATAACTAAGAGAAAGTATGGCTGCTACTTTTGATTTATTGTTGATTATTTTCTAAATTAAACAATTAATAAGCAACTGGGTCCTTAAAGATTTTTTTCCTGACTTAAACCAGGTCAATCTAACACTTTTCTACTTGGGGAGTTCGGGGTAGTGTATATTGAAAAAGGTTGACTATATCCATATTCCTCAACTTCCTTTTTAAATGATCAGCTACATCTAGGTGTGCAACCAGAATGTCACTCCACAGATATCAGCAGTGGTTTCAGAATGGACATCCAGTCAGAATCAACAGGAAACTCATTGAAAATAACTAAATCCTTTTGAAACCAGAATCATTAAAACATTAACATCCTTGATGAGCATATGAGTCAGCTTTTAACGTAACAGTGTTTTCTGTTTGCGAACTTGTCATTTACTCAGTCTTTCTCTCCCATTCTGATCATTTCTTTTCATCTGTTTCTATGTTTACACAAGATTCCAACCAGACTGTGGGAGGCGAGGTATACTCATAGAAGGAGGGAACCATGGAGTGTCCATTATCAGAGCAGTCTGCCACGGTGGACGAGCTGTTGGAGGCATGCATCCAAGCCTTCGGTTTGTCTTTCAACCTCATTTAAAAAAGGAATTAATGTTTAATTTATAGAAGCAGACGTATTCTGACTAAACCTGATTTCTATTTAAAGATGAGAAAGGTGTTTTGAAGGATGCGTCCTTGGTCCGCATGTTCCTCATGATGCATCCCTGGTACATCCCTTCCACTGACATGGCCAACAAGCTTGTGCTCAAGTATCCTTTGACATCTGCAAACATTTCACATTCTCCCATGTTTGCCCATGAACACACAGCCACAAATAGGGCTTTTAATGACAACACCCACCTTTGTATAGAAAAATATGTAAAATTAAACTCTTATGCTTCCTTTTTTTTCTCCAAAAGAATGTTTTGAACTTAAAACAGAAATTAAAGCCAAGTCTTCCAGAATTTCCTGTTATTTTTCTAACCTTGATGGCAGCACAGGTCATGCATATCTGAATCAAAACAATAATAATTAACTACATTAATGTCTTTAAAATTTTGTTAAATTCTGACTTATGAAATAGTGCATTAATTGTTTATAAATTGCCTGAAACCACTGTGCCCACAGCACAATTTAATGAAAAGACAATTTGAGGTACATGCATTATGAGGTGATCAAGCTGTATTCAAGCTTTATTGTTATCTGGTAATTATTTTAGTGTAGTAGTTTCAGAGAGTAAAAATGTCTAGGTCAAAACTTATATTTGCATTATCTTTGTAATCCAGGGCAGAATTATCTGCAGCCTTGCTTATGTCATACATTAGCTGTGGGGAAACTAAGCAAGTCTCCCCTCTGCTCTCTTAGTCTTAGCACTGGGGACAAGGCAGATGCCTGTGTCTGTGAAACAAACACCAAAAATGGTAAATTGCCTTTACTTGTATATACAGTAGCAGCCATTCAAAATGGCCCTTCCCAGTCAAACCCCAGCCGAATGGCAGCCCACTTTCCTGCAACTCCCAGCGAAATCCTCTCCAACTTCCATCCACTGGAGTGACCCCCTCTTGCATATTTTTTTACTCTGACTCCATACTTGAATCACAGGGTCTGACCAGGAGATGACGCTTCTCTTTAGATCTTAATGTCCACAAATCATGACAGAAAGAATATTTACGCTTTACGCATGTGCTATTCACAATTTTAAACACACACTCACACACTGATGGTGGCAAGCTAGTGTATCCAAAGCTGCACTGAGGCTCTTTGTTTTCTGACCGTGAACAAAAATGCTAGAGGGGTTTAAAATGTCCCCAAACATAACAAAGTTTTTTAAGTCAGCGCTGGACTGTTGACACCAGATTTTCCTTATTACTAAGAGCA
>NW_015151393.1:106878-109539 GCF_000732505.1 Cyprinodon variegatus | reverse complement strand
CATCTTTGTCAGTGAAGCTGAGTGCTCCCACATCTCTTCCTTCATGGTGCCCATCTACATTAAGATCCAAAATTCTGAGATTAAAGTCAGAATTCTGAGAAAAAAGTCAGATTTCTGTCTTTTTTCCCATTTTAAACTGAAATAAAATGTAAAAATCAGTTAACTTTTTTTTTTTTTCAGTGGCCCTAATCCTCTTCCGTATGTATCCCTTTAGTCATGTACAAAAAAAAAAAGAAGCAATTTAGGGTCAGATCGCCATAAGCTTTAAAAAACACAAAAAAACTAAGTAATTAAATAGCTCTTTTTTACATGACTAAAGGGAAACATGCCCGTTGAAGTAGTTTAAACTGTATTCTTCGTACAAAACTAAAGGGATAAACGGGTATTGACGAAGGGTATGCTGATCTGACCGGGTATGCTCCTCTGACAGAACGGCAGTTAGCTCCATACGATGGATAACATTGCAGGAAGATAGAACAAATGCGGTTTTTCAAATTAAAGTAAATTTTAACATTTTTTTTTATATTTAAATTAAGTTTAAACTCTGATTGTGATTAGAAAAAAGTCTAAATAACATTATGCTATATCATATGCTTTACATTGTTTTAAAATATTCTCATTCTCAATATTTTCTAATATAAATTCAGCAATAACAGATAAATCACTGTGCTTCATTAACGGTTTAAGGGACTGATAATATATTGCAGTGGGTATTAACCTGGATTCTTATGACTTTAAAAAATATATATATTTTTTTTTTGTACTGTAGAGTTACGCCACCATAAATTACATGTAGCAGAAAGCCTGTGTATATTTAAAGATATTTGCATCTTAACTTAAGAACAAGATCCCAGGAGGAGACCTGTACTGAGGAGCGACGAACAAGAATATGTCACCTTGTAAAGTAATGATCTCTCTTCTCTGTCTGATAAAAATGTTCTTTTTTTGTCCCTGATCTTTCGAGCTGTCATCTCTGACTCTTACATCTCACTCTAGTTCTTTAATTAGGCCTCGTGTTTCATTTAGTCATATAGTGCCTTGCACATGCATTCACACCATTTGAACTTGTACACACTTTGACAAGCGCTAACATGAAAGTGTTATTGTATTTTTTTAAGAGTTTTTACTTTAGCCCAATTCTTGTATACTACAGTAAACCAAAAAGCCCCTAAGATAGCTTTTACAACCAGATCAAATTACACACAATGTTTGTTTTATTGTGGTCTGGATGTTTTAGATTCATGCACCATTTAGAAAATATTGATTCCAATCTCCAATCACAGATTTTATAAAGTTTTATTCTGCTGATTAAATTATTTGCCGTATCTAATTTTCTTTAAAAACTCTAAATACAAAAGAAAATCTTGTTTTTTTTCTGCTCTCTGGAAGAACCGAGCATTGGATCTGTCTTCACAATGATAAATGCATAGAGATAAAAGAAGCACATTGCAGATATTAGCTGCAGTGGATTTTATTTATTTACATTTTATTTACAAAGTAAAGGAGGCTAAATCAAACAGCATTCCCAATTTGTAGGTTTTTGTTTTTAAGCATTTTAAAAATATTTTTCCTTTTATTGCCAAGTATATGCAACATTTTGTTTATACAGCATATAAAACCTAAATTTACCTAAATAAAAAAGCAACGTAAAAACTTTATGACCCACTGCTTGGGAAATTTGACAAAAACTGACGCACTGCGGAAAATTTTCCCTTGTTATAATAGTAACAATCCAAAAAGATAGATCCATGAAATATGTCAGGCTGCACAAATTGTGTCAAACTACGGCAAACAACACTATTTTCAGCACACTGTATTGCATCATCTGTCTGCTGTTTTTCATGCTGCCTTTCTTCTAGGTACTGGATTTCTGAGTTTCCTGCTGAGTTCAATCTAAATCCAGAGCTGGAGGAGCAGATCAAACACTTTAAAGACCTCCTGTCCACCGAAGGCAATGAGAGGCAGAGTCAGCTCATCGACCTGGACAGTGTGTGAGTGAACAGGCTGCTGAGGACTATCTGTAAACAAACAGTGTGACTGAAAGCCTTTCCCCGCCACTGTCAGCAGTCTGTTTTATGGCCTGTTGATTGACACTGCTAGGCTATGCAGCAAAGGGCCATCCACTGATTATATATTTAAATATCTGTTAAAAATCCAGTTCAACCTTTATTTATCTTTTTTTTATTTTAGAAAAGATATTTTCTAAGAGAAATTCATTAATAACAGATGAGTCACTATGCTTCTTTAAAGGTTTAAGGGACTGGTAATATGTTGCAATGGGTATTATTCTGGATCCTTATGACTTTTATGGTACTATGTAAAAGAAAAAAGGATCTATAAAGAAAAACAAGAACTGTTCTATGTCTCTCCTTACAGGCCGTCATATAAATGGAAACGGCAGGTGACTCAGCGTGTTCCATCTGTGTCTAAGAAGAGGAAAATGTCCCTGCTGTTCGACCACCTTGATTCATCTGAACTGGCAGAGCACCTGACCTTCCTGGAGTACAAATCCTTCTGCAAGATTCTGGTTAGTGTGAGAATAGCCAAGAAGTGATGTTAGAGTGAAGTTGTTTACAGCCCCTAAAAATATGCCACAGGTTAACCGTGGTTGCTGAGCAATAAAGAGTAAAGTCAGCTTTTACAGGATGGTGTATATATTCA
>NW_015151393.1:99083-105190 GCF_000732505.1 Cyprinodon variegatus | reverse complement strand
TGTGACACTCACTAATCAGCTAATGACAGGTTGCTGGTTCCATTCCCAGCTCTGTCCATCATTATGTCCTAGGACAAGAGGTTTCACTTTCCTTGCTGTTAGCATCAGTCTGCCTCAAGGCAGCTGTGGCTTCAGTTATAATGACCTGCCTTTTGCATTTTTACTTTTACAAGACCATTTTGGTGACATTTTGGCTTTTTAGTTTCAGGACTACCACAGCTTCGTGATGCACGGCTGCACGGTGGACAACCCCATTCTGGAGCGCTTCATCACGCTCTTTAATAGTGTCTCCCAGTGGATCCAGCTTATGGTACTCAGCAAGCCCACCGCCCCGCAGAGAGCAGCTGTCGTTTCCCATTTCATCAGAGTGGCACAGGTTAGTCTTCTTGATCTGTCAACATTAGCTTTAAGATTTGCCTCCAGTTGCATGGACAAACAGGCTGGTGGAGGGTTTGATGGAGGGTCTCTGGCCTAGAGCCAGAGAAAAAGAAAACACTATTTTCACAGCAGAGCTGAGATGAGCTGCATGCAGACAAACATTAATAGGCTAATAATTTCCCATCGGATTGCAGCAGTTGTGAGAAAAGGGAGCAAATAAATTTGATAAATCTTTGCAAGCATTTGCATTCAAAGATCCCCTCTGAGAGCTCTTTATGTTAAGGCTACAACAGGGAAAAAGCCTTGCAAATAATTGCCTTGTGTGTGGTGATGCATATTTACTTAGATAAAATCACATTCATAAAAGAGGATTAAAATGTATTTGATCCCAAAAGTCTAATTAAATTTTGCATCGCAAATTGCACACTGTCCATGTAGGTATGAATTTTCCAGCTCAGTAGACTTCTGCTGTAATCTATCTACAGTTAATCTGCATAGTAACACAATGCTGTTTATCTGACAAAACAAATAAATGAAATATTGATGAACATAATAGGATGAGTTCTTAAAAGTGTTAATACTGACTGAACAATTATTTTCCCTTTAGTTTAAAATTACTGACATGTTTTTTTTATGTTGAGAGATTAAGAGAAGACAGAAATACATCCTCTCACAGCAGGGCCCAGTTTAATTCAGTCTTGCATTTACTTTAAACCTACCCCTGCAGAGTTACTCAACACCAGGGAGTTTCCCAGCATGCTGTCCTCTGTAGGAGCCAAAATGCATTTGCATATTAGGGTTTGGCAAAATCCAATCTGTAATGTTTTAAAGGCTTCTACAGTATAAATGACAAAACAGCAGACCATCTGACTAGAAAGGATTGTGATGTTCTACTGTATGTTGCTGCTTGTACAGCACCATGCTAAAAGAACTTGCTGCCCATAACATGACGTCGGCAAAGAGTGACATGCAGCACAGTATCAGGCCACTTCTAGAGGTTCAGCTCTTCTTTAGGAAGGCTAAACAAAGTCGTACACCTCCCAAAAAATAGTCGCTGTCACTGTGCAAATTAGATTCTTTTTTTTTTGAGTTTTTACCGCACTATGCCTCTTTTTTTGACAGAAGGCTGAAATGAAAGGGGGTATAAGAGAAGGGGAGACACATGCGGCAAATGACCACAAGTTGGGTTCAAATTGGATTCTAAATGTAGTTGCAAGGCGCAGTAAACAACTAAACAACTTGCAAACGTGCTTCAAAAACAGCAAGCATGCAAGCATGAAAAACAAATGTATCTGAAAAATATAGCAAACAACAATTGCTAACCCTAACCCTATCACTTAAAGAGAAGCAAAAACCTAAAAACAGCAACACAAATGCAAAAAACAAATGCTGTTACCACAAACAAAATTCTGCAGCCACAAACAAAACGATGCAAGCAAAAACAAAACACTGCAATCACAAAACAAAAATTATGCAAATTATAAAAACAGCAGCAAACTCACTCTGCAAAAAGGAAGTCCTCCAGACCACTAGATGGAGTTGAACAAAGAAAAACCCACATTAGTATTATTTGTTGTGAGTGTTACGTATACTATACATATATTACTATGCATAACTGTGATATTATTCTCTAATACTGTAAGACTATGTGCTTTGAAATGACACAAAAGATCAGGGACATCTCAGTTGCTTCTTCAAACTTTGTCTTTTTAAAATCCTGCTTTAAACATAGACTTGCTGTTCATATGGAGGCACTGGTCCAATTTATGTTGAACTTCCTATTAGCGGTTTGGAACACTTCCCAGTTGTAGAGCGAGTTTACTGCTGTTTTTACTATTTACATCATTTTCTTTTTGTGGTTACAGCATTTTGTTTGTGGTTGCAGCATTTTTGTTTGTATTTATTTTATTGATTATGGGTTTTTGATTCTATATTTAGTGAATTCAGAATTTTTCTTTGCAGGGCTTTGTTGTTGCATTTAGTTTTTTTGTGTTTATGTGTTTTTGGAGTTTACATCATATGTGTCTTTGCAGCTAATTTTGCCATTGGCTTTGTGTTTACACCTGTTTGCAGCTTTCCTTTTTTCATTTGCCATGTTTCTCTGTTGTATTTGTTTCTTGTGCTTGCATTTTGTATGCATATACATTTTCACAGTTCTTTCGTTAGTTATTGTGTTTTTGCACCAGTTGGCTGCCATATAGAAGAGCCGCTTTTTTCAGACTTTGAATTATTACTCTCTGCTTCGCATTACTGCTTATGGAGAAAGTTTGAATGTTGTTTACTGTGTAGATAGTTCAACCAGATCATACAGTCAAATTGATTCAAAGTTTTCTATCTAAGGAAAACGAGTAGATGGCATCGACTCATTGATTCGAAAGCAATCTCTCACACCAAGCATGCTTTTAGTGACAGTGGAGAAGAAAAAACAGGAAGAAACCTCCAGCAGAACCAGGCTCAGTGTGAGCAGCCATCTGCCGAGGCCGACTGGGGTTCAAGGAGACAGAAGCAAACATACAGAAAGAAGCAGAGATACAAAAGACAACTGTAAAAGGTGCCCAGTTCCAGGAAACACATTGCCAGCAAGATGGCTGCTGCTCAGAGAAGAGAATTACTTCATAAAAGATTACTTAGAATCATTTTGAATATACTTTTGGGGCATATTTCTACTATAGAATAGAATTACGAAAGAGTAAAAAGTTCAAAAAAGTCGTTTTTCCATGATATTGGCAACTAAGAACACTGTGTAACTTTTAGCCACTATGGGGGCGTTAGACCTTTAGCTTCCAGGTTTAGTGACCCTGAACAGCACTGGAAACTGCAATGTAGCAAAATGAAACAATCAATCTTTCAAAATAACTGCTTGTCCATACAAAACCACAGGGGTGGCAAATTCGAAAATTTGGAGATGTCACAATGACACTTTCCATTTCTTATTTATTGTCTAAGTCTACGTTCACACAGCAGCCTGAAGTGACCCAAATCCAAATTTTATGCGACCTGTATCTGATCTTTTCATTACAGTCTGAACAACTCAGATCCGATTTTTTCCAATGGGACCCAGGCCACTTGGCTATGTCCTCCAGAATCTGATACAAATCCAATCTTTTCAAATGCAACCTGTCTCTGAACGGCGAGGTCGCATTCATCCGACCTGTACGCCTTTAATACCCCACATAGGTCACTAATATGCGTCTTGCTATGCAGAGGCGGAAAGAAAAACAACAACCATGGCGGACGATGATGCAGAGAGTAGTATTTATGTTTAACTATATTGAAAAGATTGTGTTTTTAAGGTGGGTAAAGTTCACTAAATGCACTCTTGCACTACTATCCATGTTTACTTGTGTAAACACAGAGCACGCTAGCTTGTGACGTCATTACGTCAGGTACTGCGCATATGGGACACTTAAGCTGTATGAATGCCGTTCACACAGGAGATCACAATATATAGATACTAGTCGCATTTATTTGGAAATGTGAATGGCAATGGCAAGAAATCTGATTTCACAAAAAAATTGAGCCCTGCGATGGACTGGCGACCTGTCCCCCCGCCTCTCGCCCATTGACAGCTGGAAGATAAGCACCAGCACCCCTCGCGACCCCACCCGGGACAAGCGTTTCAGATAATGGATGGATGGAAGTTGCATGAAGGCCTGCAGTATGAACGTAGCCTAAAATTCCTAGACTTATCGGGTCAAAAATTGTAAATTATGGTAAAAGATTTCCTCTCCCTAATCTAAAAATAATATCTCTATCATTCCCACTAAAACAAATGAAAGCCTCATATATAACAGCCTGATACAATTCTCTGACCATATGTCTGGAGACTGTCATCCTCTCACTGAAGAAATATCGCTCTAAGTGGCATCCTGGGTTTCGCTGTAATTGCTTTCATTTCAGCTTGATGTTATCGTTTGCTGTTGTGTGCCAGATGGGCTGTGAGCTTTTCCTCTATGTGACAATCCTCTCATCTCCACTGTGAAGATGAGGCTTCAGTCAAGCAGAGCAAGTGCAGATGTATTTTCATCTTAATAGGCTGCAGTGCTCTGAGATTGCATCCTCATTACTTACCAACAGTCGCCTTTTGGATCAGTTTCCATCATGTTAAAAAGTCTCACTCCACTCAGGTTTTTTATCACTTTTGTATCTACAGATCAGTCAGTCAGTCAGTGATTTATTCTGTTGGCTCTCTGCAGGGTTTCCTACGTCTCCCTGTCGGAATACGTCGCTGCTGTAACACCTAGGGCTCTTGTCAAGGGAGCCCAGCAGAGCTCTCCTTAGTGTTTCACTCACATTGATTATGATATGATTCCACTGTCATGTTCCAGTGATTTATGAAGCTGTGCCTCTGTAGGGGAGAGGACAAATGCTAGTATTGACCAGCACTATTAGGATGAAACAGCTACAGTAGGCCTCTATGATAGAAACTCTGTTCTGCTCATCAAATGTGACATTTCTTCATATTTGACCTTTTTAGCAGCAAACGTTTTTAGCTTCTCAATCCCCACATTTTCTCAGATATAGATTTTCTAATAATCAGATGCTAAAGATCTGTTTGACACATTTTTCCTCTCTGGATTAGTTAAGTAAACTTTGATCTCCTCTTTCCTGGGGGTCCTTATTAAAACAGCATGGCAGGTTGAGATATGTCAGTATCCTGTAATTTGCCTTACATTGAGGTTGAAATAATTCATTTCTGATAGAAATTATCACCAACTAATTTGGTGATCAAATCATTACCTAGTATAAAGGTACATAAACTCATGCATTTTCATAAAACATGCAATTTACTGAGAGATATAACCTAATTAAGCAGTAATTAAAACTACTCTACAACTCTACAAATGCAAACTATAAATCTTTTTAAACTTAAAACTTAAAAAAAAAAATTCTAATAAGATATTATTTCTTTTATATTCAATTAAGTTTAAAATTACTTTATTGATCCCATAGAGAAATTAAATTTTGCTGTAACTAATAGGTCATTTTTTGTATCCAGGTGTTGCAGCTGTTGATAGCTGTAGCAGGAAGGAACCTCTGTAGTGGTCTGTCTTGCACCAGATCTGGAGAAGCCTCTGACTGAAGTCGCTTTGTTGTTGTAAAAATCTTCTGGAAAGGAAGCTGATTGTGGTCCATGATGTTCATCACTTTATGCAGAATTCTTCTTTGTGAAATAATATCCAGAGGTTCTAGAGGAGTTCCTAGAACAGAGCCAGTCTTCTTAATTAGCTTGTTGAGCATTTTGAAGTCATTAGCTCTAAGTAGATGATGGCGGCAGAGATGATGACAGACCTTGATTTTAGAGGCCCAGAGGTTGATATTGTCCCTTGAGGTACTGGTTTCATATGTTTTATAAGACAAGACAAGAATAAGACAAGAAAACTCAACGCCATGGAATTTCCCAGCATTTCTTCTGACTGGAATTGTTTTCTTCAAAATTCTGTTATTTGTTTGTTTCAAATACTTCATTCGAAACGTTACTAATCGTTACTAACGCCGTTACTAAAGCCGTTACCTTTTTTTAGTAACGAGTAATCTTTTTTCATTTTTTTTTCTTTTTTTTTTTTTTTAAGGTTAACGGGTTTTATTGAAGAAGTTAAACAGAGGGAGAAGTGTTGCTCTGAACACTGCTCAACCGAAAATTTCCAGAGAAGTTGTTGAATCCTTAACTCCTGTCTGTGTGCCGTGGTACCAGTGTTTGTCTGATTCGGTGAAGGGCGGAACAAGGT